>NC_041391.1:332426457-332432995 GCF_002162155.2 Triticum dicoccoides | reverse complement strand
GGAGGCGGCGGAGGGCGGCGGCGCTCGGCGCGGGGGCCGGGAGGCGCGGGGCGCGGGCCGCCGGCGGCGGCGGCGCGCAGGCCCGCGATGGGCTCGGGCGGGCCGCGGCGGGGGCGGCGCGGCAGGCAAGTGGCGGCGCGCCACGTGGCGGCGGCGGGGCGACCCGGACGTGTCCGGCTGGGGCCGGACGTCTCCGGTGGCGGCGGGGACGAATTTGCTAGGGTTAGGGGGGAAATGATCCGGAATTTTCGGGGGGAGGCTACATTTATAGGTAGAAGGAGTTAGGAGAGTCCAAATGAGGTGCGGTTTTCGGCCACGCGATCGTGATCGAACGACCGCGAGCATGGAGGGGAGTTTGCTGGGTTTTGGGCCACTTTGGAAGGGGTGTTGGGCTGCAAAGAGAAGGGGGGTTACGGGCTACGCGGTTAACCGTTGGAGTATCAAACGACCTCCAAATGGCACGAAACTTGACAGGCGGTCTACCGGTGGTATACCAAGGCCGCTTGGCAAGACTCGGTCCATTCCGAGAACGTTTAACACCCGCACACAACGAAAGACTAAAGGGGGACGCCGGAGGGCATAGGAGTGCCGGATTGCAAAACGGACAACGGGGAAAATGCTTAAATGCATGAGACAAACTCGTATGCAATGCAATGCACATGATGACATGATAAAATGCAACACACAAGCAAAAGACATGGCAACGAAGGCGAATAACTGGCAGACACCTGGCGCATTGAATCCGGGGCGTTACAACACTCCTCCACTAACAAGAGATCTCGTCCCAAGATCTTAGGACCGAGACGGAAGGGAAAATGGATGAGGTGAAACAAGAACTCAAGAGAAGAAGCAAAGAATCGAGAGCACTCGAGAAGAAGAGAGGAACGACGAGAATGACGAGAATCGAAAGCTCACGGAATCAGATAGACTATGAAAGCACTCTGGTTAGAACATATTAGAAACGAATAAGACTGAAAGGATTTAGGCAGCACTCCGGCTGAAACATGGAAAGAATAGAAGATGAACTTGAGAGGATGGAATGATACTTGATGAACTCTTGCAGAATGAATTAAATCTTGAAGAACCACCATGAAGAACTCCGGTAACAAAAGGATGATGAGATAGAATGAAGGATGAAAGAATAAGGTTAAAGCTTGCGGTGACTTAGATGGGGGTTCCGACGAAATGGCTGAGGAAATTGAACTCCGGAAAAGAAAAGATGAAAACACTTGGAACTAGAATTTATTCATCAAGAACAAACTCCGAAGGAAGGGATTACTCACTTGGATGAAATAAGAATAAGATTTATTGTATGCTTATCCTTCATCAAATTAAATTGATGACAAGCAATGGATTTTTCATACTACTTATTCTTCTTCAAAAGGATTGAGAAGTGACATATCGCAAACTTGAGAAGGTCTTCATGAACCATCGGTAGGATTGAAGAGAACGAATGAATTAAAATGATAAACAAGGAAAAAGAATCTTGAACGAACCACCGTAAGAATTCGGAAATGACTGATGAAAGAGACTGAATCACCGGGAAGAATTAGAAGAACCAATATTCAAGAGGGGATTTAGATGCAAAAGAACAAAGAGATCACGAGCTGATTAAAGAACACTTGAACGAAGCACCAGGATAAATAGAGAATGGTAACTGGAATGTTGGTCTCCGGTGAAAAGAAACTGGAAAACAACTTCTGACATACTCCGGATGGATGACAAGAATATCTGACGAATGGAATAATACGAGACTGATAACATGAAGCTAGAACCATGAATCTTCAGGAGAACGGGCAAGATTTAGAGGAAAAACTCTTCTTCGGTCTTCAAATGATGACGAGAAACAACACCAAAATTACTGAGATACTCCGGGAGAATGACAAGCGAAGAGGTTGAGCTAACAATGAAACGAATTTGAAAACAATCTTGGGGAAGGCATCTGACTGATGAAATTCATACTTACGTCACACTTTGAAAAGAATTTGAGAATAACTCCGGGAAATTAGAAGAGTCATGTAAGATCCTGGCAAAAGACCTGTGGGTTAGGGCCCACTGAAGAGAAAACACCGTTGAAAAGGATGATGAACAGATAGATGAGGCACCGGAACAATTGAAATATTTGAATGAGGTGACAACCATGAATTAATTGGAACACAAACAAATCTTCTAAGATGTCTTGAACACTCCGGAAGGATAAACTGGCGAGAGGAGAACGAGCAAGGGGAAACATTTAATCCAAGGAAAAGAATGTGATCAACCCGAAAAACTTGAATTGAATCCACCGGAAATAAAAAGAGATGAAGAATGACGAACAAGACGAGAATTCACCCGTTGAAATAATTTAGGGAAGACTGAAGAGGCTCCACACAAATAAAATAGATGGTCGAAACAGACTCAGGCTCCGGGAAGAAAAAGGGTGGGAGGGCGGGAAAACAAAGGCAACTTGGGAGGGGGAACCGACGAATAACTTGAAGAGAAGACACCAGTTGAAAACATTGGGGAAAGACGGCAAAGAATTCGCATGAGTAGGATGGATACTCGATTACGGACTCCGGTTCCGGGAAGAAGAAGGGGTGGGCGGGTGGGAAAACAAAACAACTGAGGATTGAACTCAATGATGAAGAGGCTCGAGTCGACTTGACGAGAAATGCACCGGATGAAAAGAGCTGAGGAACAACGACCGAAAAACCAACTGCGTGATCCTAAAGAAAATTTGAAAGGGAATAGAAGTAATTTAAAACACCTACATCAAGATTCCTCACCAGAGTGACGAAGGGACTGAGGAGTAAAAAGAATTCCTACTCTCCGATATAACTAGACTCCGAAAACAGTTTTCTTCTAGACTCAACAACGACCAAACTACACGATCAATCAAGGGGGCTCCTAGGGTCGGTCGAGGCTCTGATACCAACTTGTCAGGCCCAATATGTGACCCTATCCAAAAGGAACTCGAAGGTCCCACCAAGGATAGACCCGCATATTGAAACGCTTTTGCAAGGTGGATATCATTACATCAACATTACATAATAGATGGGGATACATACAAAAGGCATACAATGCCACATGAATACAACATCACAATACAAAAGAGCATCATCCGACTATGGATGAAACACAAACAGAAACTCAAACGACATCCACCCTGCTAGCCCAGGCTGCCGACCTGGAACCTATCCCTGATCGAAGAAGAAGCAGAAGAAGAACTCAATGCAAACAAGCATCGCTCTCGCGTCATGATCATCGCATAACCTGTACCTGCAACTGTTGTTGTAGTAATCTGTGAGCCATGAGGACTCAGCAATCCCATTACCATGGGTATCAAGACTAGCAAAGCTTAAAGGGAAAGGAAGGGGTAAAGTGGTGAGGCTGCAGCAGCGACTAAGCATATATGGTGGCTAACATACACAAATAAGAGCGAGAAGAGAGCAAGCGGAACAGCCGTCAACTAGTAATGATCAAGAAGTGATCCTGAACTCCTACTTACGTCAATCATAACCCAAAACCGTGTTCACTTCCCGGACTCCGCCAAAAAGAGACCATCCCGGCTACACACGCGGTTGATGCGTTTTAAATCGGATCTGGTGTCAAGTTATCTACAACCGGACATTAACAAATTCCCATCTACCTATAACCGCAGGCACGGCTTTCGAAAGATTATACCCTGCAGGGGTGTCCCAACTTAGCCCATGATAAGCTCTCGCGATCAACGAAGGATATACCTTCTCCCAGGAAGACCCGATCAGGCTCGGAATCCCGGCTTACAAGACATTTCGACAATGCTAAAACAAGACCAGCAAAGCCGCCCGATGCGCCGACAATCCAGATAGGAGCTGCACATATCTCGTTCTCAGGGCAACACCGGATAAGTCAAGCTACGAGCAAAACCAGCCCTCGAGTTGCGCCGAGGTGGCCCCGCAGGCTGCTCAGTTTGGACCAACACTTAAACAAGCACTGGCCCGGGGGGGGGGGGCGCTAAAATAAAGATGACCCTCGGGTTGGCCGACCCAAGGGAAAGGGATAGGTGGTGGTGTGGCAAATGGTAAAACCAAGGTTGGGCCTTGCTGGAGGAGTTTTATTCAAAGCGAACTGTCAAGGGGGTCCCATAAATCACCCGACCGCGTAAGGAACGCAAAATCCAGGAACATAACACCGGTATGACGAAAACTAGGGCGGCAAGAGTGGAACAAAACACCAGGCAAAAGGCGGAGTCTTCCACCCTTTACCAAGTATATAGATGCATTAATAATATAAGAGATATTGTGATATCCCAACCAAAATCCTGTTCACCATGGAGCAATCTTCAACTTCACCTGCAACTAGCAACGCTATAAGAGGGGCTGAGCAAAGCGGTAACATAGCCAAAAACGGTTTGCATAGGAAAGGTGTCAAAGGTTAGAGGTTCATGGCAATATGGGAGGCTTGAAGAACATGTGATAGGTAACGCAGCATAGCGATAGAATGAAGCAACTAGCATAGCAATGATAGTAATGAGATCCAAGGTGACAGTCATCTTGCCTGAAATCCGACAAGGAAGAAGAACCAGTCCATGGAGAATACGAACGGATGAAGCCACGAAGATGAACCAAGCATAGACGAACGAATCCTCACGATCGCAACGAAACAGGAACTATTGAGAAGAAGCACACAACATGGTAAACACACCACACATGAACAAGGCATGATGCACAACAAGCATGATGCATGACAAGGCTACATGAAGCTACTCATAGCAAGAGATGATGCAAACAAGAGCAACACATCAAGGCAAGTTTAAATGAGGCCGGGAACAACATATAACAGTTCTGGTAAGTCCTCATATGCAAATTTCAATGTTGGTCCAGATCTGAATAAACCTTATGTTCAAGTTGTTAAACATCAAGTTAAGATGCACAAAGATGATCTACACGAGATTCTAGTCAAGTTACATATAAAGTTCATTTAATTCGGAGCTACGGCCTAGAAGATATGAGCAACACAAGTTAAACTTGGCAATGATGCAAAATGCATACAAACATCAAGCAAACACCTCAAAACAAGGATTCAACATGATAATATGATACTACATGCAATTCTAAGCAAGTTTCATATAGAGCACACTCAAAACGGAGCAACGGTTGAACACACACATGAAACAAGTTTAAAGGACAAGCTGTCCAAAACAGCAACTAGGCATATTGCAAGCATCAAAACAACATGCTACAGCACCCCAACATGATATCAAAAGGCATGGACATGATTTACAGGTAAAGCATAACAAAACATGAACACTGAGCTATCTCCAGAAATCACTAGAACATGCTCAAACACACATGGTAAGATTGCAAATAATATTAGTTCAGACTTTGCAGAAAATAACATCAGGTTACAATGTTTAGAGCTATCAAACAACATGTTACAGGAACTTATCATGGCAAACAAAGGCATGTCATGAACCTACTAAATGCATAGATCAAAAGTCCCTTACTGACCATGAGCCAAAAAGGATCAGAAGGTATGATGGCACCCATGTAAACATGGCAAGTTATAATACAGATTCAAACATGACAAACAGAATTATGAAGGCATGTTGGTGAGCTTGTACCACTCACCACAGAGAAATACATGGCATGGCAAGGCAACCAGCAGTAAGAAGGCATGTTTGTGAAGCTAAGAATGGCAAGAGCAAGTCCATAAGGTGCATGGAACACTAGGAAAACACATGGCAACAACTGAACTTAATGTTAACAGGCTGACAGCAACATTATCAAGCAACTTTGAAGCAAGATATGAACAAGCTACATCAAGTCATAAATGCAACCAGGGGCATGGATGGATAGAGGATGAGATCTAGAACAAAACATATTTAGTGATCATCTCCAGATTATGCATAGAATGACTTGTAGCAGCAGGTTTACATGGCATAAAAATAACAGCAGAACAGGGACTGAAATCAGCAACATCACGAAGCCTAGTTTGCATGCTTGTGCTAGTCACCACATTGATCACAAAAATACATGGTAAGCACCTCTGTAAAGAATACATAGCATAGATCAAAACACATTTAGACATCAACCTCATAGGATGCACACATCAATCGTGGCAAAAATGACAAAAGAGCATGTTATAACAGTTTCAGCAGATTAACATCATGAAGCACTCTTGCAACGATGATTCAGGCATCAAGATTAGCTCAAATGAATATGATGCAATGGAATGAAATGAAGTACTCATTGAGACGAACAATTTGACATATTACATGCACAAAACGGAGCTATGAATGCAGAGTTATGATGCGATGAACATGGCATGATAATGCAAAATATCAGGGACTTAGGAATTTTAGACCTCGTGGAAAAAGTCAACGAACGAGGTGGCCGGTGGATCTCGCCGGAGAACGGCGGCCGGAGCTGGAGAGGGCGATGGAGATGAGGCCAGGGGCGGCAGATCCGGGGCTCCTTCGACCGGATCTCGCCTGATCCGGTCCGGGTCGAGGCGGAGCTCCGGCGGGAGCTCGGGGCGAGCGGGCGGCGCGCTCGGGCGGCGGTCGGCGAGGCGC
>NC_041391.1:332422869-332426142 GCF_002162155.2 Triticum dicoccoides | reverse complement strand
GGGGCGACCCGGACGTGTCCGGCTGCGGCCGGACGTGTCCGGTGGCGGCGGGGACGAATCTGCTAGGGTTAGGGGGGAAATGATCCAGAATTTTCGGGGCGAGGCTACATTTATAGGTAGAAGGAGTTAGGAGAGTCCAAATGAGGTGCGGTTTTCGGCCACGCGATCGTGATCGAACGACCGAGAGCATGGAGGGGAGTTTGCTGGGTTTTGGGCCACTTTGGAAGGGGTGTTGGGCTGCAAAGAGAAGGGGGGTTACGGGCTACGCGGTTAACCGTTGGAGTATCAAACGACCTCCAAATGGCACGAAACTTGACAGGCGGTCTACCGGTGGTATACCAAGGCCGCTTGGCAAGACTCGGTCCATTCCGAGAACGTTTAACACCCGCACACAACTAAAGACTAAAGGGGGACGCCGGAGGGCATAGGAGTGCCGGATTGCAAAACGGACAACGGGGAAAATGCTCGAATGCATGAGACGAACTCGTATGCAATGCAATGCACATGATGACATGATAAAATGCAACACGCAAGAAAAAGACATGGCAACGAAGGCGAATAACTGACAGACACCTGGCGCATCGAATCCGGGGCATTACAGCAACCTAACCCATTTTGATGCCCATTGCATGTGTGGTTGCTTGAGTTGTGAGTTGAGTCTCCTAATGTGCTTCGGCTACTTAGGGCCGGTTACTTATTCATCAACCACCGCCCTCACTTCTGCATATCCCTGACCACCATACATTTTAGCCACCCCAACTTGACCCAATTTTGTTTGAGCTTGTTTGAGTTGTGGTTTGTGTCTCCCAATGTGTTTCGGCTACTTAGGGACGGTGACTTCAACTCCGACTCGCATAACCCATCATTACACTTCCGCAATCGCTTTGAGTTTCTGAAACCATCACCACATTCCGCTACCACCATTTTACATTTGCCTTTGGAGATTTTGAGTTTGTGTTTTTCGGTTTCCTAGGGTGTTTCTGCTAACTAGGAATGGTTTGACATTGACAACACCACCGCTCAACTTCGCCAAGGATTCGACATCAACCACCTTCACCATTTTGACACCCTAACCGTAAGCAAGAACGCTAAATCTATATCTTGGTATCGTGGTATCCCATCATTGTATATTCTTCTTGCCATAGTATTGTTAACCCCCGAGCCATTTTGCGTCACTTGCCTATCGAGACTAGCCATTCGAGTATTGCCGACAATGTTACTTGTGCACATTAGTGATCATCGATCTACACCTTCCATTGCATACATACCATATCATCTTGGTATCTTATCTTGGTATCATCATATCATCTCTTGTGTCACAAGATTGTTCCCGCATATACACAATTGCTATCTTGGTTTGTGCATTTCACATAGTGGCCATACATAAGAAGAAAAGAATAAGCTTTTAAGCAAAATAAAAAAAGAAACACAAATGTAAGCAATAGCAATAGCATCACCACATTGCAAATCATATACCGTTATTGATCATCTTGGACCATCGCGCGTGAAACACCGGAACATCATACATCATACTTGGGATAGGTACATTTTGCATATTATAGGTTGTGCACAACTGTCATATCCGCCTATTGAGCAATCATGCTACCGGATTAGTGGGCGGGGCCCACTATCAGTGACTCCAGGGGGTCATTAGATTAGTGCTAAAAGGGGGTTTGACCGACGTTAAGCCCCCAGCAAGGCCGAACGCGACGGAGCTCGTCGGGATCGTCGCTCCGGCAAGCTCAAGCCATTCCTGTCCCTCTTGCTTGATCCAAGCAACGTGGATGAGCCCCGGCTCCTTGCCCGTAGCCTCCGCTGCCCAAATGGTCGCCGGAGGGACGATCCCGACGAGCTCCGCCGCGTTCCGCCTTGCCGGCGGCGTAACGCCAGTCAAACCCCCTTTTAGCACTAATGTAATGACCCCCTGGATTCACTGATAGTGGGCCCAGCGCCCACTAATCGTGTAATTAGGCTTAACACACCCATGTTTAACATTGTGACACTGACATGTGGACCCCACATGTCAGGTTTGACTCCAGTCAACGCTATTCACTTGCTGACGCAAGCATGACGCAGAGCTGACAAAGTAATTGTTTTGTGGATTTAAAATAAATCAAGAAATTCTAGAAAATTAGCAAAACTTCAATAATTCATAGAAATTCACCGTATTTCAGTTCGAAGTAAATTATATATGAAAAATTATCAGAAAAAAAAAATCAATCTATCCATTTGTACCATTTTCATGCATGAGAAATGAAGTTATGGATACTAAATGTATGAAACACATAAATGGCATTTATGAATGCTTAATTTGGAGTTCCATTTGAACACTTGGTTCAAATGGACTTCTCACAAGTTGAATGATAGTTGCATTAGCTCAAACAACATCACATCTTCATGCCATGTTCATGCATCATATTGTTGCATATGCTTGTGTTTTGATTGTCGGCACCGTCCTTCTTGATAGGTCCTGCTCCGGAGACCGTTCCAGAGTACTTGTCTGTCGAGCAGTGCCCCACTATTGATCTACCAGGCAAGCAAGCCCCCCTTGTTCATTCCGATACAATCCCACTCTCTCGCTCCTGCTCTCTTTTATTGTATTAGGATAACAACGATTCACCTGCTACTTTATGCTGCATGTGACGCCCGGGTAATTAAGCTACAACAACCCTCTTCTAATGATGCCACGTCACTTCGATTACTGTTGCTAATCTCGTGTCCGTTCAAAATCAAGCAAACAATAAAACTTTTCAAATATTAAAACTAAAATTTTCGGAGTGAACCAAATATTGCATAGGAAATTATGGTGGAGAAACCAGTCTTTTATAAAATGTTTAAATACTATAAGCTGAACAAAACTGTAACAAAACCAATTATTTAAAAGTTTTTAAAATAATAAACAATTGCAAACTATTTTATTTTAGGTGCCAAATTAATTGAGGTGGTGGCATATTTGTTAATACTAATTTAGGTACAACTAAGGTATTCTATAAAACTAAGGTATTTAAAATATAAAATTAAAATAGAAAAGAAAAGAAATAAAACAAAAGTCAAAAATAAATAAAAAAGGGGGAGACAAAGACCCCTTCCCCCACTAGACCCCTTGGCCCAACTGGGCCATGGCCCAGCCAGGCCGGCCCACGCCTCTGGCCTACATAGGCCTCCCACATCCCCCAAACCCTAACAGACAACCCCACTCGCTCCCCACGATCCCCTCTCTCTCGATCGCTCCTCTTCCCCTCACCCGATCCAATTTGGAAGGGGATCGACCCC
>NC_041391.1:332403690-332422643 GCF_002162155.2 Triticum dicoccoides | reverse complement strand
TCTGGCTTGCCTCCCCTCTAGCTCCTCTTCCCCGACCCAATCTGGATCGGGAAGGGGCAACGAGCCTGACGCCTCCCTCACTGACGCCGTCGTTGTGCGCCACCACCGTTGCCCGAAGACCTTGCCGTCGCCGGAGCCCCGCACCACCTCGACTCCGTCGCCGCACGCATCCCCATCCTCCTCCTCAATGGCCTCCCTCGAGTCTCGCCGCCCCTGGTCTCTACTCGACCGTCAGGACCCTAACTCCTCTCCTCCTCTCCCTGTCCCCGTGCGCACATACATGCACGCGCTCACCGTCGTCCCCATCGCCCGCAACAGCCACGGCCATCCGCCGCTGCTCTCACCGAGCTGCTGTGCATCTGCGCTCTGCTGCCCGCCTCTGCCTGGCGCTGCAGCCTTGACGTGCCCCGTCCAGCGCTACTTCAGCTGCCCGTGGGATGTGCCGCCGCCGCCCGGCTGCGGCCACTGCACCGCGGCGCCGCTCGGAGGCTCCGCGTCCTTCGCCCCGAGCCCAACACCGTTCCCCGCCTCCTTCCCATCACCGCGACCGCCCGCGACCCCACTGCCGCTGCGCCCTCCATGGCCGCCGTCGCCCGGGTTCGCTTGGCTCCGCCAGCGCCCGTAACCCGCTGCACGCACGCCTGCTAAGCCCCTTGGGACTATGGCAAACGGGGCCCATGCCCGGAACGAAAATAAAAGATTGAATTAATTAAAAAAATAAATTATTAAATAGTAATTAAAACTAATTAAAATATTAATTAATCCTGATTAGATTAACCTAATCACTTAGTTTAGTTAATTAATCTGTTAGGTTAGTTAACAGTCAATGACAACTGGGACCCACACGTCAGTTTGACCCAGTCAACGTCCTGTTGAATGCTGACGTCATGCTGACGTCAACATACACTATTCTGGATAATGTTGAATTAAAATAATTAAATCAATTCTAAAAATGATTAAATCTTTTAAGATTAATATAAAATAAACCGTAGCTCGGATGGAAAGACTTTGTACATGAAAGTTGCTTAGAACAACGAGATGAATCCGGATACGCAGCCCGTTTGTCCGCCACACATCCCTAGCATAACAAACACGCAACTTTCCCCCTCTGGTTCATTTGTCCGAAAACGTGAAACATCGGGGATACTTTCCCGGATGTTTCCCCCCTTCGTCGGTATCACCTCCTACCGTGTTAGGGTATACTTAGCACCGCATATTGCCTCGTTATGTTTTGTGATGCTTTTTTTGCTCCGTATTTACTGTTTCTTCCCCCCTCTTCTTCCCCGGTAGACCTCGAGACCGGCACTGATGCCACCGAGTACGACTACGTCACCGACGACCCTTCTTCCGGTACAACAAAGCTTCCAGGCAAGCCCCCCCTTAATTACCAGATATCGCCTATTCTTCTCTCTACTGCTTGCATTAGAGTAGTATAGCATGTTACTATTTCGATTGATCCTATTCTGTTGCACAGCCTGTCATTGTTTCTATAGTTGTTGATACCTTACCCGCAATCCTAAATGCTTAGTATAGGATGCTAGTGTATCATCATTGGCCCTACATTCTTGTCAGTCTGCCTTGCTATACTGTCGGGCCGTGATCACTCGGGAGGTGATCACGGGTATATACAATACATACCTACATACTATACAGATGGTGACTAAAGTCGAGTTGGCTCGTTGAGTACCCGCAAGTGATTCCGATGTGGGGGCTGAAAGGACAGGGGGCTCCATCCCGGTAGAGGTGGGCCTGGGTTCCCGACGACCCCGACTATTACTATGTGGCAGAGCGACAGGTCAGGTTGAGACCACCTAGGCGAGAGGTGGGCCTGGCCCTGGTCGGCGTCCGCGGTTACTTCATAATAACACGCTTAGCGAGATCTTGGTATTTGATCTGAGTCTGGCCACGGGCCTATACGCACTAACCAACTACGCGGGAACAGTTATGGGTACTCGACGTCGTGGTATTAGCCGAAGCCTTCGTGACGTCAGCGACTCAGTGACGCGCGCTGGATTGGACGATAAGCCTGCTCTTGTGTTAAGGGGGCTAGGTTTGCTTCCGACCGCCCTCGCAACTTGCAAGTGTGCAATGGGCGATGGGCCCAGACCCCTGCGCGCATAGGATTTAGACCGACGTGCTGACCTCTCTGTTGTGCCTAGGTGGGGCTGTGACGTGTTGATCTCTGAGGCTGGGCATGACCCAGGAAGGTGTGTCCGGCCAAATGGGATCGAGCGTGTTGGGTTATGTGGTGCACCCTGATACGTCTCCAACGTATATATAATTTTTGATTGCTCCATGCTACTTTATCTACTGTTTTGGACTATATTGGGCTTTATTTTTCACTTTTATATTACTTCTGGAACTAACCTATTAACCGGAGGCCCAGCCCAGAATTGCTATTTTTTGCCTTTTTCAGTATTTCGAAGAAACATAATATCAAACGAAGTCCAAACGGAATGAAACCTTCGGGATCGTGATTTTCCAACCGAACGTGATCCAGGAGACTTGGACCCTACTCCAAGAAGCTTCTGAGGAGGTCACAAGGGTGGAGGGCATGCCCCCTAGGCACGCCCCCTACCCCGTGGGCCCTTTGGAGCTCCACCGACGTACTCCTTCCTCCTATATATACCTACGTATCCTCGTATGATCAAAGGAGAGCCAAAAACCTAATTCCACCGCCGCAACCTTCTGTATCCACGAGATCCCATCTTGGGGCCTGTTCCAGAGCTCCACCGGAGGGGGCATCCACCATGGAGGGCTTCTACATCATCACCATAGCCCCTCCGATGAAGTGTGAGTAGTTTACTTCAGACCTTCGGGTCCATAGCTAGTAGCTAGATGGCTTCTTCTCTCTTTTTGGATCTCAATACAATGTTCTCCCCCTCTCTCGTGGAGATCTATTTGATGTAATCTTCTTTTTGCGGTGTGTTTGTTGAGACCGATGAATTGTGGGTTTATGATCCAGTATTATCTATGGAAAATATTTGATTCTTCTCTGAATTCTTTTATGTATGATTGAGTTATCTTTGCAAGTCTCTTCGAATTATCCATTTGGTTTGGCCAACTAGATTGGTAGTTCTTGCAATGGGAGAAGTGCATGGCTTTGGGTTCAATCTTGCGGTGTCCTTACTCAGTGACAGAAAGAGTTGCAAGGCACGTATTGTATTGTTGCCATCGAGGATAACAAGATGGGGTTTTTATCATATTGCATGAATTTATCCATCTACATCATGTCATCTTGCTTAAAGCGTTACTCTGTTTTTAACTTAATACTCTAGATGCATGCTGGATAGCGGTCGATGAGTGGAGTAATAGTAGTAGATGCAGAATCGTTTCGATCTACTTCTCACGGACGTGATGCCTATATACATGATCATTGCCTAGATATACTCATAACTATGCTCAATTCTGTCAATTGCTGAACAGTAATTTGTTCACCCACCGTAGAATACTTATGCTCTTGAGAGAAGCCACTAGTTAAACCTATGGCCCTCGGGTCTATTCTCATCATATCAATCTATATCACTTTATTTACTTGCTTTGTTTTTACTTTGCCTTTACTTTTTACTTTGGATCTATCTATCAAAAATACCAAAAATATTATCTCTGTCAGATCTCTCTCTCGTAAGTGACCATGAAGGGATTGACAACCCCTAAGCGTTGGTTGCGAGTTGCTATCGTGTTATGCAGGTACGAGGGACTTGCGTGTGACCTCCTACTGGATTGATACCTTGGTTCTCAAAAACTGAGGGAAATACTTACGCTACTGTGCTGCATCATCCTCTCCTCTTTGGGGAAAACCAACGCAAGCTCGAGACGTAGCAAGAAGGATTTCTGGCGCCATTGCCGGGGAGGCTTATGCAAAAGTCAACATACCAAGTACCCATCACAATCCCTATCTCTCGCATTACATTATTTGCCATTTGCCTCTCGTTTTCCTCTCCCCCACTTCACCCTTGCCGTTTTATTCGCCCTCTCTTTCCCAATCTCCTCCTCTCTTTCCCGTTTGCCTTTTCCTCGTCCTTTTGCTTGCTCGTGTGTTAGTTTAACTATTTGTTGCGATGGCTCTACCTAGATTTGGTGACCTTCACCTTAAAAGGCTTGAGGAGATCGAAAGCAATGTTAGAAATTTTATGGTTTTGCAACTTGAGCACAATAATTTCTTTAGAAACGAACTTAAGGAACAAAAAAGTTTTATGAGCTTTATGCATAAAGAACTCGATGATATGTATAAAGAATTTGATGGTATAAGGGCCCAAATTGCTCGTCTTGAAAAGATGACCGCAGAAATTTCGGATATGCAAGCTACCTTAGTCAATAAGATGGCCGCTAAACCAAATTCCTATGAAAATCAAGATGAAGATCTAAAAGTTATTGATGTGTCCCCCATTAAATCATTGTTTTGCAATATGAATCTTAATGAATCTGAAGATTATCTTCCTTTACCTAGAAGGCGTTCTAAGAATTCAGAGTTTCTAGATCTTGATGATGAAATTGATGAAAGTGGGATTGAAATAAATAGAAACTGTGATGTTGCTAAACCTACTATTTTGGATCACAAGGAATTTAATTATGAAAATTGCTCTTTGATTGGTTGTATTTCCTTGTTGCAATCCGTGCTACAATCTCCTCATGCTTATAATCAAAATAAGGCCTTTACCGAACATATTGTTGATGCCTTGATGCAATCTTATGAAGAAAAACTTGAGTTGAAAGTATCTATCCCTAGAAAACTCTATGATGAGTGGGAACCTACTATTAAAATTAAAATTAATGACTTTGAGTTTCATGCTTTGTGTGATTTGGGTGCTAGTCTCTCTAGTATTCCCAAAACTTTATGTGATTTGCTAGATTTCCGTGATTTTGATGATTGCTCTCTAAACTTGCATCTTGCGGATTCCACTATTAAAAAGCCTATGGGAAGAATTAATGATGTTCTTATTGTTGCAAATAAGAATTATGTGCCCGTAGATTTGATCGTTCTTGATATAGATTGCAATCCTTCATGTCCTATTATTCTTGGTAGACCTTTCCTTAGAACAATTGGTGCAATTATTGATATGAAGGAAGGGAATATTAGATTCCAATTTCCCTTAAAGAAGGGTATGGAACACTTCCCTAGAAATAAAATAAAATTACCTTATGAATCTATCATGTGAGCCACTTATGGATTGCCTACCAAAGATGGCAATACCTAGATCTACCCTTGCTTTTATGCCTAGCTAGGGGCATTAAACGATAGCGCTTGTTGGGAGGCAACCCAATTTTATTTTGTGTTTTTTGTTTTTCCTTCTGTTTAGAAATAAATAATCCATCTACCTTCTGTTTGGATGTGGTTTTATGTCTTAATTAGTGTTTGTGCCAAGTAGGACCTATAGGATAACCTACGATGATAGTTGATTTGATTCTGCTGAAAAATAGAAACCTTGTGCACACGAATATAATTATGATAAATTACAGGAACGTGGTTTTGCGTTGATTCTTTTTGCTGCTGATCAATAAACAAATTTTCCAGAACTTCCTATTTTGGTAGATTTTTTAGAGTTCCAGAAATTTGCGTTAGTAACAGATTACTACAGACTGTTCTGATTTTGACAGATTCTGTTTTTCATGTGTTGTTTGCTTATTTTGATGAATCTATGGCTAGTAAATTAGTTTATAAACCATAGAGAAGTTGGAATACAGTAGGTTTAACACCAATATAAATAAAGAATGAGTTCATTACAGTATCTTGAAGTAGTCTTTTGTTTTCTTTCTCTAACGGAGCTCACGAGATTTCTGTTGAGTTTTGTGTTGTGAAGTTTTCAAGTTTTGGGTGAATTCTTTTGATGGATTATGGAACAAGGAGTGGAAAGAGCCTAAGCTTGGGGATTCCCATGGCACCCCCAAGATAATCCATGGACACCAAAAAGTCAAAGCTTGGGGATGCCCCGGAAGGCATCCCCTCTTTCGTCCACTTCCATCGGTAATTTTCTTGGAGCTATATTTTTATTCACCAACATGATATGTGTTTTGCTTGGAGCATCTTGTATTATTTGTGTATTTGCTTGTTAGTTTACCACAATAATCCTTGCTGTACACACTTTTTGAGAGAGCCATACATGAATTGAAATTTGTTAGATACTCTATGTGCTTCACTTATATCTTTTGAGCTTGATAGTTTTGCTCATAATGCTTCACTTATATCCTTTTGAGCTTGATAATTTTTTCTCTAATGCTTCACTTAGATCTTTTAGAGCACGGTGGTGGATTTGTTTTAAAGAAACTTGATCTCTCATGCTTCACTTAGATTATTTTGAGAGTCTTTAATAGCATGGTAATTTGCTTAATGTTAATATACTTGGTATTCAAGATATGTGAAACTTTCTTTTGAGTGAATTGAATACTAATATAAGTTTGATGCTTGATAATTGTTTTGAGATATGGAGGTGATAATATCAAAGTCGTGCTAGTTGGGTGATTACGAATTCAAAGAATGCTTGTGTTGAAGTTTTCAAGTCCCGTAGCATGCAAGTATGGTTAAAGTTGTGTAACAAATTTGAAACATGAAGTGTACCTGGCTTGTGCATCCTTATGAGTGGCGGTCGGGGACGAGCGATGGTCTTTTCCTACCAATCTATCCCCCTAGGAGCATGCGCGTAGTACTTGATTTTTGATGACTTCTAAATATTTTCAATAAGTATATGAGTTCTTTTGACTAATGTTGAGTCCATGGACTATACGCACTCTCACCTTTCCGCCTTTGCTAGCCTCTTCGGTACCGTGCATTGCCCTTTCTCACCTTGAGAGTTGGTGCAAACTTCGCCGGTGCATCCAAACCCCGTGATACGATACGCTCTATCACACATAAACCTCCTTATATCTTCCTCAAAACAGCCACCATACCTACCTATCATGGCATTTCCATAGCCATTTCGAGATATATTGCCATGCAACTTCCACCATCATCATCGTGACATGCATTACTTTTGTCATATTGGCATTGCATGATCTTGTAGTTGACATCGTATTTGTGGCAAAGCCACCATGCATTATTTTCCATACATGTCACTCTTGATTCATTGCACCATCCCGGTACACCGCCGGAGGCATTCATATAGAGTCATATCTTGTTCTAGTATCGAGTTGTAATTCATATGTTGTAATGAAAGTGTGATGATCATCATTAGAGCATTGCCCAAAAAAAAGAAAGGCCAAAAAAAAGAAAGGCCCAAAAAAAGGGGGAAGGCCAAAATATATAAAAAAAGAAAGTCCCAAAAAAAGGGCAATGCTACTATCTCTTTTTCCACACTTGTGCTTCAAAGTAGCACCTTGTTCCTCATGTAGTGAGTCTCGTATATTGTGCTTCAAAGTAGCACCATGTTTTTCATATAGTGAGTCTCTTAAGTTGTCTTGTTCATACTAGTGGGAATTCATTATAGAACTTGGCTTGTATATTCCTACGACGGGCTTCCTCAAAATGCCCTAGGTCTTCATGAGCAAGCAAGTTGGATGCACACCCACTAGTTTTCTTTTGTTGAGCATTCATAGCTCTAGTGCATCCGTTGCATGGCAATCCCTACTCCTTGCATTAACATCAATCGATGGGCATCTCCATAGCTCATTGATTAGCCTTGTTGATGTGATACTTTCTCCTTTTTTGTCTTCTCCACACAATCCCCCTCATCATATTCTATTCCATCCATAGTGCTATATCCATGGCTCACGCTCATGTATTGCGTGAAGGTTGAAAAAGTTTGAGATTATTTAAGTATGAAACAATTGCTTGGCTTGTCATCGGGGGTATAGAAGTTGGGAACATCTTTGTGTGACGAAAATGAAGCATAGCCTAACTATATGATTTTGTAGGGATGAACTTTCTTTTGCCATGTTATTTTGAGAAGACATGATTACTTTGATTAGTATGCTTGAAGTATTATTATTTTTGTGTCAATATGAACTTTTTTCTTGAATCTTTTGGATCTGAATATTCATATCACAATTAAGAAGATTTACATTGAAATTATGCCAAAGTATCACTCCGCATCAAAAATTCTCTTCTTATCAATTACCTACACGAGGACGAGCAGGAATTAAGCTTGGGGATGCCTGATACGTCTCCAACGTATCTATAATTTTTGATTGCTCCATGCTACTTTATCTACTGTTTTGGAATATATTGGGCTTTATTTTTCACTTTTATATTACTTTTGGGACTAACCTATTAACCGGAGGCCCAGCCCAAAATTGTTGTTTTTTGCCTTTTTCAGTATTTCGAAGAAACAGAATATCAAACGGAGTCCAAACGGAATGAAACCTTCGGGATCGTGATTTTCCAACCGAACGTGATCCAGGAGACTTGGACCCTACTCCAAGAAGCTTCCAAGGAGGTCACGAGGGTGGAGGGCGCCCCCCTGGGCGCGCCCCTACCTCATGGGCCCCTCGGAGCTCCACCGACGTACTCCTTCCTCCTATATATACCTACGTATCCCCGTATGATCAAAGGTGAGCTAAAAACCTAATTCCACCACCGCAACCTTCTGTATCCACGAGATCCCATCTTGGGGCCTGTTCCGGAGCTCCGCTGGAGGGGGCATCCACCATGGAGGGCTTCTACATCATCACCATAGCCCCTCCGATGAAGTGTGAGTAGTTTACTTCAGACCTTCGGGTCCATATCTAGTAGCTAGATGGCTTCTTCTCTCTTTTTGGATCTCAATACAATGTTCTCCCCCTCTCTCGTGGAGATCTATTCGATGTAATCTTCTTTTTGCGGTGTGTTTGTTGAGACCGATGAATTGTGGGTTTATGATCCAGTATTATCTATGGAAAATATTTGATTCTTCTCTGAATTCTTTTATGTATGATTGAGTTATCTTTGCAAGTCTCTTCGAATTATCCGTTTGGTTTGGCCAACTAGATTGGTAGTTCTTGCAATGGGAGAAGTGCATGGCTTTGGGTTCAATCTTGTGGTGTCCTTACTCAGTGACAGAAAGAGTTGCAAGGCACGTATTGTATTGTTGCCATCGAGGATAACAAGATGGGTTTTTTATCATATTGCATGAATTTATCCCTCTACATCATGTCATCTTGCTTAAAGCGTTACTCTGTTTTTAACTTAATACTCTAGATGCATGCTGGATAGCGGTCGATGAGTGGAGTAGTAGTAGTAGATGCAGAATCGTTTCGATCTACTTGTCACGGACGTGATGCCTATATACATGATCATTGCCTAGATATACTCATAACTATGCTCAATTCTGTCAATTGTTCAACAGTAATTTGTTCACCCACCGTAGAATACTTATGCTCTTGAGAGAAGCCACTAGTGAAACCTATGGCCCTCGGGTCTATTCTCATTATATCAATCTATATCACTTTATTTACTTGCTTTGTTTTTACTTTGCCTTTACTTTTTACTTTGCATCTATCTATCAAAAATACCAAAAATATTATCTCTATCAGATCTCACTCTCGTAAGTGACCATGAAGGGATTGACAACCCCTAAGCGTTGGTTGCGAGTTGCTATTGTGTTGTGCAGGTACGAGGGACTTGCGCGTGACCTCCTACTGGATTGATACCTTCGTTCCCAAAAACTGAGGGAAATACTTATGCTACTGTGCTGCATCATCCTCTCCTCTTCGGGGAAAACCAACGCAAGCTCAAGACGTAGCACACCCCTGCAGGGAAGTTTATCTATTCGAATAGTCGTGTCCCTCGGTAAAAGGATGACCCGGAGTTGTACCTTGACCTTATGACAACTATAACTGGATACTTAATAAAACACACCCAGACAAGTTCCAGAGATAACCCGGTGATTGCTTTCCCACAGGGCGACGAGGGGAGGATCGCTGGGTAGGATTATGCTATGCGATGCTACTTGGAGGACTTCAGTCTACTCTCTTCTACATGCTGCAAGATGGAGGCTGCCAGAAGTGTAGTCTTCGATAGGACTAACTATCCCCCTCATATTCTGGCATTCTGTAGTTCAGTCCATCGATATTGCCTCTTTACACATATACCCATGCATATGTAGTGTAGACCCTTGCTTGCGAGTACTTTGGATGAGTACTCAGGGTTGCTTTTCTCCCCCTTTCCCCCCCTTTCCTTTCTTCCTGGTTGCCGCAACCAGACGTTGGAGCCCAGGAGCCAGACGCCACCGTCGATGACGACTCCAACTACACTGGAGGTGCCTACTACTACATGCAGGCCGCTGACAGCGACCGGGAGTAGTTTTGGAGGATCCCAGGCAGGTGGCCTGCGCCTCTTTCGATCTGTATCCCAGTTTGTGCTATCCATCTTAGGTAACTTGTTTAACTTATGTTTGTACTCAGATATGTTGCTTCCGCTGACTCGTTTATGTTCAAGCACTTGTATTCGAGCCCTCGAGGCCCCTGGCTTGTAATATGATGCTTGTATGACTTATTTTACTTTTAGAGTTGTGTTGTGATATCTTCCCGTGAGTCCCTGATCTTGATCGTACACGTTTGCGTGCATGATTAGTGTACGAATCGGGGGCGTCACAAGTTGGTATCGGAGCCGACTGCCTATAG
The DNA here is from genome assembly GCF_002162155.2 of Triticum dicoccoides. NCBI lineage: Eukaryota > Viridiplantae > Streptophyta > Magnoliopsida > Poales > Poaceae > Triticum > Triticum dicoccoides. Next base: position 332,412,110 of record NC_041391.1, on the reverse strand, counting down.
GAATCCCCTTCCACACTCCTTGGCCGAATTCGGGTCTAGACATTACAAAACTTTTACTAACATGGCTGTGTGGCTTACGGGCCCATGTCGCCATTGGGTGGTATTAGGATCTTTTATTCCTCGTATGTACCCTAGGACTCTGATCTCTCTTCTATTCAAGTTAAATGATTTTATGAACTCTGACTCTAGGTTCTCGATAGTACTTTCTCCCGGAGAGCCCCTTTTTACAGATGATCGCCTGCTGCACCAGAAGATTTCGAAGATACTCCCTGATATTCTCTCTAGACTTCGTGCCCGTTGCTTTTGCAATTCCCTATCACCGATAAATCCTCATGGATAAGTACCTAAATTTGTCATTCTTACATTCATCCCAGTCGCTCTTGTTATTACAAGATGCCCATTCCTCTACATGACTTGTTTTTGCCACAGTAAATAATTGAAACCCACTAGCATGTGTAGGAGTTGATTGAGCCATGTTGTGTTCCTACCATGCCATGCCTTCTATCGCTTAGAGTTGTGTCACGTTTGAGTCATTGGGAATGAATTGGAGTGTTATGATATGTTCTGATGCCGAGAGTTAAGTGTGTGAACACGATTTGGTAAAGGTAGCGGTGAGAGGTCATGTAGGAATACACGATGGATTGTCTCACTGGAACCGTCCCTAACAACAGAGTTCTGTCTATGTTGTCCAATGACTAGCTACTACCGCACATTGGGTTCCAGGAGCTCCAAGCTCTCTCGACTTATTAACTGCCTTGATCTCTGTCCAGGAGTTGCAACTAGTTCCTGGTGTTTGTATGTAGTGCTATTTTTCTACCGAGTGTCACTCGGCAGGGTGGACTTGGGACAGACTAGGCACAGTGCCATGGTGTACCAAGTGGCACCGGGATGGTGGGCTTGGGAACCCTGCTCACATCATTTTGGGCCATGATGGAAACCTCGGCTGGACTCCCTTGCGGATAGAACCCAAATAGGCGATAAACCTGGACTAGAGTCTTGCCTGGTTAGTCAAGTCGTGGCCGACACCCTCGCCAGGTTTCCGCTTGAAGGTTGCCGAGATACATGACGTGTACATGGTTGTAAGTGGCGAGAGCGTGTGTGAAGAAGTACACCCCTGCAGGGTTAACATGATCTATTCCAACAGCCGGATCCGCGGATATGGACTTCTTGGATGCTTACGTGGTACATAGAAAACTTGATGTGGATACTCTAAAATGCTCAAGAAAATTGTGAGTGCTATGGATGGCCTTCTCATTGGGAGATGGGAGAGAATCCATAGTAGTGTATTGTGTGGTGATTAGCAGACTCGTGTGTGCTTTTTTACCTCAAAGAAAATACTCGTAGTCCTAGAACATGATACCCATTGAGTCAAAGCTGGCTTGCTACAACTAAACCCCACATTGCCCTCTTGATACTAATGCATATATGATAGGATCTGATGTAAGTCTTGCTGAGTAACATTGTACTCATGTTGCTTAATTTACGTTTTTGCATAGGAGACTTCGGTCTCAATAGTAGTATCGTATGGACTTCGACAAGTAGCTTGTTACCTCAGCTACGATCTTGTACCCTTGGGAGTGTCTTGTAGATAGTCAGGCTCCTCAGCCCTTTTCATTTGTAGTTGTATCTAGTCAGACATGTTATGCTTCCGCTTGTTGCTTGTATGCTCTGTATGTTGGGTCATGTGACTCCTGTTTGTAACCATGTTATGTATGGCTCCTCAGAGCCTTTTAAATAAATACTGAGTCATGGAGTTATGTTGTCATGCCATGTTGTATCTACACATATCCAGCATATTGTGTGTATGTTATTGAAATGCTCTGGTATGTGTAGGATCCGACACCTAGTTGTTTATTCTTGGTAGCCTTCCTTATGGGGAAATGTCTCCTAGTGCTTCCACTGAGCCATGGTAGTTCGCTACTGCTCCGGAACACTTAGGCTGGCCGGCATGTATCCTTCTTCATTCATGTGTATGTCGCTTTGGGGAAATGTCACGCGTTGTTCCTTTAAGTCCTTGTAGCTTGCTACGACTTGGGTTCATACGTTGATGACCGACATGTTTGTTGCTGGGTTATGTATGCCTGTCCCTGTAAGTTTGTGCCACCTTGGGTTTATGACCAGTCATGTCAGCCAGGGTTCTCTGTCATATGGATGCTAGCAACACAATCATCTACGTGAGCCAAAAGCCGCAAACGGTCCCAACCAAGGTAAGGCTGCAACCGTGGGAATACCGTGCGTGAGGCCGCAAAGTGATATGATGTGTTACATGCTGGATCGGTGTGACTTAGGATCGGGGTCCCGATAGCTTTGGTATCAGAACTTGAGTGCCTGTAGGATTACCAAGCCAAACTGGCCGAAGTCCAGTCTAGAAATGCTTTAGTTACATAAGGGAATTGATTGTGGAAGGGAACATAAGGCTCTTTTTACTTCTTTACCTTATGCCCTTCTGATCAGAGTCATCCTATCTTGAACTAGGCTTCTCACCTTTCTATCAGGATCACGTGTTACTAATCCTTAAGACTTATAGGATTGATGGATTCAAGTCTCAGTACAGTTCCTACTACTTCCGTGTATCGTCAGTTGGTCTTGGAACCTTGATATTATGATTTTGAGTGGGTATGCCACCATTTTTGCAGAATATCTCAAAATCTTTTGAGCATTTACAACCGTTATGCTGTCCGAGTCATCCCAGGTGTCTAAATAGTCTGATGCATTTACAACTCCCTTCTTTCCGTTTCTGATGTTCCTTTGGGCAAGATTAACCACACTAGTCGGTGTGTTGAGGTACTCCATTGCCTCGACATATATGTCGAAGCTATTATTATGATACTAGGGTATCTTAGAGAATCACCTAGTAACCTAGCCATATTTTGTGCTCCCAGTGTGATGATTCTATCCGTCATTCTCAAAAGCATCTCATGATGCCATTTAGTTGGTAGGCATTCTATTTCTGGGTTTTTGAACCCGAGATTCATTCTAATTACTTCATGTTGATAGTGTTTGCTCGTACCTTTAGGATATTAGTAACCTTTGTGATAGTCCTCGAGGTCCATGGTACATCATTTTCCAAATACCATGAACCATCCTTGGCAGAAGTTAATTTGAACCAAAAGATCAGAACCAGAGTGCTATTGATGAGTTCTTTGTTATATTTGTGATTCTTCCATTCCTACTTTCTGCATGGGTTATCCAAAAGAAATATTGAACTTGGTTCAACATACCAATATATGCATCCATAACTCAGAAAGTTATATGCTCATTTGAGTTGTCTCTCTTTAGTTGTCTTCTGACCTCCGTTTATCAATTGATAGTCAGGAGTATGTGTGCATACTCATCAATGCCTATTATTCCCGTGGTCCATTAAGCCATTCTATTTCGGAATGACTAGAAGAACAAACTTCAATACCTTATCCATTTCTAGGATTTGGTCAAAGGAGTTGTATTCCGTAGATCAAAATGTCACCCCAGCTTTTGTTTTTTTCTACCCTGGAGTATTACCGTCTTATGTCAAGAATGTCATGGGAATTGCACACCCTTGTGAATTCTTGGTACGGTGATACTTATCGCCATCATTCTTCATTCCTCGGTATCTGTGTTGGTTACAACCAGAATGCCGACAAGTGAACTGCGATGTGTGAAATCAATACTCCTAGCAAGCCTGTTGCTTGGTAGTTAAAGGAAAATATTCTCATTCTTCATGTGTTGGTTATTGAATTATCATTCTTGGTGCACTCTTCGATCAGTGAGTTAGGATTGTGTCAATCTCTCGCTCATTTGATCATGTCATCTTGCCCTGAAAAGCAAGATTGTTCTCGAGCTTAGTAACATATCGGTGGTTCATGATTTTCCGGATATCTTCACGAAAGTATCACCAGGTTGTCCCTTGACCGATATGTTGAGTTCGTGATCAAGTTGGTTTCCTTATAAACCACCCCTTCTCCAAGAGTCCATGTTGGATACCCCTGCGCTAGTTGGTTAAGCTAAACAACAACTTGGTGAGTTGGAAGATGAAAGCTTTGCCTAACTTAGTTCGTTCTGAAGGGATATCCTTGTGTTTGTGTGTGAGTTGACGAAAGATGATATTTTCATTGATTGATCCTCGTGATCAATTGTTGGATGTATTGTCTTGTCCCAACTTTGATTTGAGTGTGGACTATCATCAAATCAAGTCAGAACCAACGATATTCGTAATGTTGTCTTACTCGTGGTTATTTCCTCGAGTATACACCATTATATCTTTTGGTGTGAACAATGCTATCACCTTGTTCACATAGTTGTTGAATTCCATCTTCATGGAAATTCTGATGATTGTTGCTGAGCCCATCAGCAACATTTTATCTCCACCATGATTCATGTTGAACATCAAGCTAGTGTTGGAAACTTGTGTAAGCATTTTCTTCGTGACCCGTTCATGAAACATATGTTTGGATGAAAGAAGTGACTTCCTCTAATTCATGTGCATTTGATGCAAGTTGCCGTCATGAATTCAGGAAAGTTTGTTTTTGCTTCCTCTGGAATCGTCCCAAGTCAGTCATACAACATGCAAAGTATACAATGGTTTGGTAGATTTGCAACCTCCATTCCATATGTATTTCCTAGCACACCAAGCCACTGATTGATTTGTTCAAGGAGAAGAAGTTCCTTCATAAGAGCTAAGCATATGACTTATGTAAGGACTTCGTTATCCTCGATGATGGTCCCCAACCAGAACTCGCTAGTGTTTCATTATAAGACTACTATGTGGTCATGCTTGTTTGGGGCAGCGTGTTCACATGTGTGTAGTAGAACCAACTCATGTCTTGGAGCTTGCTATCGTAGTTCATCTCCCGAGAATTACCAAAGTCATCTCGTCAATTCGTGTTGCAAACTGTCCTTTTTAGGCACGCTGGGTCTGATGCATTTTGACACCAACTAGATCTGAATCTCAGGCAGATATGATGGTTGGAACATTCCCAACATTTGCATTTTGTCCCCAGCTTGCACGGTTATTGTGCCAATTTTCCATGGGCTGCCTTCTCAGTAATTGCTGATCAGGATCATCTTCAAAATTGGTCCTACCATGGGTCCCATCCATTTCAATGATAAGCAAAAATCACTCATTGCGTTGTCTTCAACAAGGTAGTCCACATCATCCATCCTTGTCCGAGTATGTCATTCTTTCGGACTCCTCCAAATGATCGATTGTGATTTTCCTTAGACTGTTATGAAGAGTTTCAATGATCTATGTATCAAAAGTAATTCTTTTTTCCACTTAGGGGAACAATTCTACGAGTCACCTCCTCTAAGGTGCTCCGTTATGGAATCATGGTAATTTATCTCCTCGCCACTTTGACATTTATTCACCATCTTCTTAAGCATGGAATTGATGCCTACCAAATTGAACCTACATCATCTATTCTTTCCATCCCTCTTGATGTGTGTTTGTGTCCCAGCTCAAGAGATGTTCTCATGTCTTACTCCATGAGTTGATCGTGAGTTGCTCGGTCTTCGTGGAGATAGATTCTCAAAGAGTTCTTGATGTCCCTTCTGTCGTTATGTTTGGATGAAGATCTCGAAAGCAAGAATGTCAAGATCGACATGATGAAATGAATCAACATCTTCGAGAAGAGCAATTGGATCATGAAGATTGTGCTAGTTTTGTGTCCCCTCTGTCTTTTTATCTCACGTCTTGAATCTCGGGACGAGATTCTTGTTTAGTGGGGCTGAGTTGTCACAGCCCTAGCATTAGCCTTTGCTTGTCATTGCATTTCATCATGTCATCATCATTTGAATTTATGAAAGTTGAATTGAGGTTAGCTGAAACCCTCCGAAATCATTTTCGAAATGATCCAGTTAAAAATTTCTTTTCAACCCTGTCCAAGAAAATGTTCAAGTTAATCCCTGAAAATATTGGTAAGAGTTAAAATTCAAACCAATATTTTTAGAGCATCAAAGGTATTTATCTTGGGCATTTGAAATTAAATCATAAGCTATTTGAATTGGATTTATTTCTGTTATAAAAGAAATATATGTCCAATAATCCTGAAACTTTATGAGTGGCTCTGGTATTACATCTATAGACCACATGAATATTTCCAAGAGCAACAAAAGTGGTTTAGTGATTGTACTAAATCAAAACAGACAAAAGAAAACAGGAAAAACAAAACAAAATGGAAATCAGAGAGAGAGAGAGAACCGAGCCTTACCTGAAGCCCAAGTGGCCAGCCCAGTCCACCAGGTAGTCCTGCCATCTTCAATCTCCGCCAGCAGGCAGAGGTGAAGGCGCACACGCGTGCTGGGACACCTCCACCCCCTGCCTCCTTGCCTGGCTACCTCCTCTTCGCCCTGGACGGCCCTAGACAGGACGCGCAGCCCCCCGACCCCTCTGGTCCATCCACTCCTCCCCTCCCCTCCTCCAGCTCCCTTCCCGAGCTCGCCCGCAAGAGCCGGAGTGCACCACCGGCAGTAGCCGCGGCCACCATCCACCCCATGCCTCCCCGATGGGTCCAGAAGAACTACCACGTCTTCCTCATCCTCCACCAGGCTACAAGATGCCAGGAGGCTCTGCTTCCTCGTCACCGCGCTCGTCTTCTACCTCGGACCCACCGGCCACCATTGACCGATTCGTCACCATCCAAGCTTCCGCAGACTCGACGTCGCCTCTGCCAGCCCCGCCATGAGCCACTCTCCATTCCCCCCTGGAATCACTGTCATTTTCTTCCCCTAGCCAGTTTTCTCACCTTGGCCGAGCGCTGCCATCCGCCATGGCCGATGAGCGCACTGCTGCCGAGCTCCTCTAGACGCCCCGTGCTGCCTAGTGTGCCCCTGGACTGCCCAGGAACCCAACACATCCCTCTCATCGCTCGCTAGCCACCCGCAACACAGTGCCAGCGCACCTCCGAGCTCCGATCGCCGCCCGGCTCATCGCCGCCGCAATTAAAAGCCGCCCTAGCTCCTCCTGCTTGCTCCCCTAGATGCGTGCGAGTCCCAGGAGCACGTATATGCCCTCCGCCGCGAGTTTGGTTGCCTGAGTAGCAATCCTGGCGACCTCTGCCGTCTCGATCATCGCTGACGGCCTAACTCCGGCCTAACCGCCGCTTAGCCTAAGCTAATCACACCCCTGGGTCACCGACTGGTGGGACCTAGCCTTGCTAATTCTTGGTTAAGCTTTTAACTAAACCTAATTAACCAGCGGACACACTAACATGTCGGCCCAGGCCCTGATTAACTTAGGTTAGTATTTAGCACTAATGAACTCTGTTAATTAGCTGTGTCATTGGCATATGGGTCCCACCGGTCAGGTTTGACCTGGACCAGGTCTGTTGACCTGCTGATGTCATAGTGATGCAGTGCTGATGCAATTAATGATTTTACGGATTATCTGCTCCCGTCTCCCTATGAGAAGGCCATCCATAGCACTCGCTCTTATCTTGCCCATTTTAGAGTATCCACTTTCACTTGTCCATGAACTGCACAAGCAACCCAATAGTCCTTTACCGCGGACGCGACTACTCGAATAGATCATGTTAACCCTGCAGGGGTGTACTTCTTCACAAATGCTCTCACCACTTACCTCCATGTACACGTCATGTATCTCGGCAACCTTCAAGCGAAAGTCTGGCAAGGGTGTCGGCCATGTCCTGACTAACCACACAAGACCCTAGTCCAGGTTTATCGCATATTCAGGTTCCATCCGCAGGGAGTCCGGCCGAGGTTTCCACAGTGGCCCCGAACGATGTGTGCAGGGTTCCCGAGGCACCAAACGGGCGTCTCGGTACACCGGGCCACGTACCTACTACGTCACAGCTCACCCCTAGGGTCAGTGCTGCGCACGGCCTCTAGTATACTACAAACACCAGAAAAAACTTGCAACTCCTGGACAGAGGATAAGGGCAGTTAATAAGTCGAGAGGATCCATTGGTTTCAGGCCCAACGCGTGGTAGTAGTTGATCTTAAATCACACATAAAGATCTCAGTTCTTAGGGATGATTCCAATGAAACAACCCACCATGTACTCCTACATGGCCTCTCATCGATACCTTTACCAAAATATGTTCAACACTTCACTCTTATAACCGACACAACCATTTCACTCCAGTCCATCACCCAGATGAACGAGACCTGACATGACTCTAAGCATAGCAGGCATAACAAGCAAACATGAATGAGTAGTCACATCATGGATCAAACAACTCCTACTCATGCTAGTGGGTTTCAACTATTTACTATGGCAAAGACATGTCATGGAGAGGAAAGGGGTTCAACTGCAGTAGCATGTAACAGTTGAATCATTGTCGTCCTAATGCAATAACAGAGAACATGAATGAGAGAGTAGGATTGTATCAGAATGAACAAGGGGATTTTGCTTGCATGGCACTTCTGAAGATAGCAATAGCTATTCATCCATGTCATCGATCACACCGTCGGAACATACTTCTACT
>NC_041391.1:332331936-332403413 GCF_002162155.2 Triticum dicoccoides | reverse complement strand
AACCAGCGACAACAAAGAAAGAACACAATCAATGCAATGCAACAATATGATGCATGATCATGACATGGCAATATGTTGTGATTTAGGCTAATGCAGCTAGCAACAAATTAAATGAGGTTGGTTTGAACCAAAGGTTCAAATTCAAACCCCATATGTGATTATTCAAATGCCATTTATTTCATTTTCCCTAAATAGTAGCCAAAAGTTGTTCTAACATGCTTGGGAATGGTACAGATGGATAGATTGGATTTTTCTGATAGTTTTTCATATATAAATTATATTATTTGCAGTTACGGTTGAATTTCTATGAATTTTTGAAGTTTTAAACATTTTTTGAAATTTCCTGGATTATTTTTAATCTAGAAAATTGTTAACTGCGTCAGCATTGCGCAAGGCTGATGTCAGCAGGTCAACTGGGTCGACCAGGTCAAACCTGACCTGCGGGACCCATTGGTCAGTGACTCGGCTTATTAACTGAAATAAGTAGTGCTAACTACCCTAACTAAAATGTCAGCAGGGCTGGGCCCAGGCCCATGACTAATCAGCTCGCGTCTCCCTACGAGCAGGCCATCCATAGCACTCACGCTTATCTTGTGCATTTTAGAGTATCCACTTTCACTTGTCTACGAACTGCACAGGCAACCATATAGTCCTTTATCGCGGACACGGCTATTCGAATAGATCATGTTAACCCTGCAAGGGTGTGCTTCTTCACACACACTCTCGCCACTTACCGCCATGTACAAGTCATGTATCTCGGCAACCTTCAAGCAGAAGAGTGGCGAGGGTGTCGGCCACGACCTGACTAACCACACAAGTCCCTAGTCCAGGTTTATCACATATTCAGGTTCAATCCGCAGGGAGTCCGGCCGAGGTTTCCACTACAGCCCCGAATGATGTGTGCAGGGTTCCTGAGTCACAAAACAGGCGACTCGGTACACCAGGCCACTTGCCTACTGCATCACAGCCCACCCCTAGGGTTAGTGCTGCGCACAGCCTCCAGCATACTACAAACACCAGAAACTACTTGCAACTCCTGGACAAAGGACAAGGGCGGTTAGTAAGTCGAGAGGGTCCATTGGTTTTCGGGCCCAACGCGTGGTAGTAGCTGTTCTTGGACCACAAACACAGAACTCAGTTCCTGAGGACGGTTTAAATGAGGCAACCCACCATGTACTCCTATATAGCCTCTCACCGCTACCTTTACCAAATTGTGTTCACACACTTAGCTCTCAATAGTAGGACATGTTCACACCATTCCAATCCATCACAGATGAATCAGACCTGACACAACTCTCAGCATAGCAGGCATGACAAGCAAACATGAATGAGTAGGCACATCATGGCTCAAACAACTCCTACTCATGCTAGTTTGTTTCAACTATTTACTGTGGCAAAGACAGGTCATGCAGAGGAAAGGGGTTCAACTACCGCAGCATGTAATAATTGAATCGTTTTTGTCCTAATGCAGTAACTGATATGTCTCCAACGTATCTATAATTTTTGGTTGTTCCATGTTGTTATATTATCATGCTTGGATGTTTTACAATCATTTTATAGTAATTTTATATCATTTTTCGGTACTAACCTATTGACAGTGCCCAGTGCCACTTGCTGTTTTCTGCTGGTTTTTTACATCGCAGGAAATCAATACCAAACGGAGTCCAAATGCAGCGAAACTTTTTTTCGATTTTTTCTGGACCAGAAGACACCGTATGGGCCAAGAAAGTACCTGAGGGGTGCTTCGAGGGGAGCACAACCCACCATGGTGCGCCTGGGCCCCCAGGCGCGCCCAGGTGGGTTGTGCCCACCTCGGTGGCCTCCCGCACCGTCTCTTTGCTCTATAAATACACCAATATTCCAGAAACCTTGGGGGAGTCGACGGAAATCAATTCTAGCTGCCGCAAGTTCCAAAAACACTAGATCCAATCTAGACACCATCTCAGAGGGGTTTATCATGTCCATTGGTGCCTCTCTGCTGATGCGTGAGTAGTTCTGTGTAGACCTACGGGTCCGTAGTTAGTAACTAGATGGCTTTCTCTCTCTCTCACTCTCTCTCTCTCTTGATTATAAATACAATGGTCTCTAGGAGATCCATATGATGTAAGTCTTTTTGCGGTGTGTTTGTTGGGATCCGATGAACTTTTAGTTTATGATCAGATCTATGTTTTTATCCATGAAAGTTGTTTGAGTCTTCTTTGATCTCTTATATGCATGATTGATTATAGTGTCGTATTTTCTTCTCCGATATTGGTTTTGTTTGGCCAACTGAATCTATTTATCTGGCAATGGGAAGAGGTTCTTTGTGATGGGTTCGATCTTACGATGCTTGATCCCAGTGATAGAAGGGGAAACGACACGTCTGTATCGTTGCTATTAAGGATAACAAAATGGGGTCTATTTCCACATAAATAGATCTTGTCTACATCATTTCATCGTTCTTATTGCATTACTCCGTTTTTCCATGAACTTAATACACTAGATGCATACTAGATAGCGGTCGACGTGTGGAGTAATAGTTGTAGATGCAGGCAGGAGTCGGTCTACTAATCTTGGACGTGATGCCTATATAATGATCATTTCCTGGATATCGTCGTGATTATTTGAAGTTCTATCATTGCGCAACAGTAATTGTTTTCCCACCGTTTGCTATTTTTCTCGAGAGAAGCCACTAGTGAAATCTATGGCCCCCGGGTCTCTTCTCATCATATTTGCCTTTGCGATCTATTCTCCTTTGCTTTTATTTTCAGATCTACTAAACCAAAAATACAAAAATACCTTGTTGCACTTTATTTATTTTGCGATCTATTTATCCTATCTATCAACACTTTATCACGTCTTATCGCCAATTTGAGGCATCGTTACCCAAAAGGGATTGAGAACCCTTTAACACGTCGGGTTGCGAGTATTTGTTATTTGTGTGCAGGGGCTGTTTACGTTGTGTTGCTTGGTGCTCCTACTGGTTCAATAACCTTGGTCTCATGACTGAGGGAAATACCTACTGTTGCTGTGCTGCATCATCCCTTCTTCTTTGGGGAAATACCGACGTTGTTCAAGCAGGCATCAAAATGAATTTCTAGCGCAGTTGTCGGGGAGGATCATCAACATCAACTAGGTTCCTAATCACAAATCTCACCTCCTTGCAATTTACATTATTTTCCATTTGCCTCTCGTTTTCCTATCCCCCACTACATAAAAAAATTCCATTTTATTCCCCTTCTTTTTTTTGCCTTTTTCTTGTGAGATCTCATGTTTGCTTGTGTTGCCATGTGCCTTCTATTTACTTGCATCTTCGCTTGCTAAAAATATATTGTTATTGATCCTCATCCACTTGCTAGTCTTTTCAAGAGATCCAATTATGATGAACCAATTTCTACTGAATTGAGTTCACTAGATTATCTTTATGAAGTTTTGCTTGAGATTTATGAATCTAAAAATTGTGATGAAGTGTTGAAAGAAGAAATTGATGAAGTGATTCATGATAGCTCCTTGAACGAAAAACATGATTGTAATGATGTTATTATAAATTCTATTAGTGTCAATTGTGTTAATGATATGCAAAACCCCAAGCTTGGGGATGCTAATTTTGCTATGTCCGCTACTTATTCTAATGATCATGATTGGGGTGATTCTTTTTATGATCTTGAAAATTTATTTGAGCCCCGTGAAGAATATTTTATTGATAATAATGTTTGCCATAATATTGAAAGTGGGTTTGGAAGAGTGTCAACTTTAGGAAAAAAGAATCCCACATATTTGGAGAGTGCTCAATCTTATGAATTTTTTGATAGAAGTGGGCTTGGAGAGGTCGTGACTTTAGTTAATGATAATCCCACTATTTTGGAAGAGTGTCAACTTTGCATGCATGTAGATCATGTTGGGAATATTTTATGTGATAGCTATATTTTTGAATTTGATTATGATCGTACATGCAATTATTATGAGAGAGGAAAATATGGTTGTAGGAACGTTAATGTTACTAAATTACCTCTCTTCATGTTGAGATTGCTATTGTTTCTTTCTTCTTCTTTGCATATGCTTGAAATTACTTGTCTGGATAATTTGTTTTCCTATAAAATGTCTATGCATAGGAAGTATGTTAGACTTATGTGTGTTTGTCACATGTTTTATGATGCTCTCTTTGTGCTTCAATTCTTATCTTTCTTGTGAGCATCAATAAAAATATGCCTCGCTAGGGGCGTAAAACGATAGCGCTTGTTGGGAGGCAACCCAACTTGTATCTTTTTGCTTTTTGGTTTCCTTGCTGTTTTCAATAAAATACCTAATCATGCCACTGATTAGATGTGTTTTTCTGGTTTAAATTAGTGTTTGTGCCAAGCAAGACCTTTGGGATGATTTGGGTGAGAGTTGATTTGATTTTGTTGAAAAACAGAAACTTTTGCGCTCACGAAAATAGTTTTAATGTTTACCAGAAGAGTGCTTTTGAGTTGATTCTTTCTGCAGAAGATTAATAAGAAAATTTCTCACATCGTCCTAATATTTTAGAATTTTTGGAGTTAAATAAGTATTCGAAGTAGTTAGATTGCTACAGACTGTTCTGTTTTTGACAGATTCTGTTTTCTTTGCGGTGTGTGCTTGTTTTGATGATTCTATGGTTTTCTTTGAAGAGTTTTTGCCATAGAAAAGTTGGAATATAGTAGATATAGTGCAAAAATAAAATATTAGTGGGTTTGCAACAGTACTTATAGTAGTGGTTTGCTTTCTTATACTAACGGATCTCGCGAAGGTTTTGTTGAGTTTTGTGTGATTGAAGTTTTCATGTTTTGGGTGATCTTACGATGGATGAAGGAATAAGGATTAGCAAACGACTAAGCTTGGGGATGCCCAAGGCACCCCAAGATAATATTCAAATAAGTAGAAAGCAATTAATCTTGGGGATGCCCCCGAGTGGCATCCCCTCTTTCTTCTAACAACCATCGGTATTTTACTTGGAGCTATATTTTTATTCGTCACATATTATGAGGTTTTCTTGGAGCGTCTTGTGTGATATGAGTCTTTGCTTGTTTTTCTTTTTGTTTTAAGTCTTGAATCCTTGCTGGACACACCTTTTTGAGAGTGCCAAAAATTATGCTATGATTCACTTAAATTTTTAGAGCCTTGGAATTGCTCTAGTGCTTCACTTATATCTTTTTTAGCACGGTGTGCTTGGTTATTTTTGAAGAAATGCTCTCATGCTTCACTTATATTTATTTGGGAGTTAGCAAATTTCTTAAGACATTCTCTCTTGCTTCACTTAGATTATTTTGAGGGAAATAAATATTATGCTCATGTTCTTCACTTAAATTTGTTTGAGCTTATTAAAAGCAACATATGAAACTAGTCCCAAAGTGATAGATATCCAAGGAGGATATAATAAAAACTTTCATGAATATCATTGGACAAAATAGACTTGTTTCTTAGTAATGGTTTTGAGATATGACAATGTGATATGTGAGTCATGTTGATGAGTAATTATGCTTTAGTAAGAATATTGGTGTTAAGGTTTGTGAGTCCCTATGCAAGAACGAAAGTCAATAGTTATGCAATGAAATTTATATCCTATTCGTGGTGCATTATTCGGTGTTACTTATGCTTAATGCTTGGGTACAGGATTTTTCGTTTCTTGGTTGGTCGCTTCTCAATCTTTTTGCTAGCCTTCATTTTTGCACTAAGTATGATCACTACTTGTGCATCCAAAACCCTTTAAACCAGTTTTGCCATATGAGTCCACTATACCTACCTATATGCGGTATTTCCGTGCCGTTCTAAGCAAATTTTTAATGTGCCATCTCTAATTTTCAAAATAAATTTCTCTTTTGTGTGCTCGTAACGTTCGAGAGGCGGTGAGGGGTGGCCGATATTTTCCATGTGAGATGTGTTATGTGTTATTCTCACGATGAGTTTATATTCACTTGTCATTGCACGAGAGTACGACAAAGGTATTAGGGATGCCCAGCCCCGAAATGAAAAATGAATTTACTTTATGTTGCTAAATAATAAATTCCTTGGAGAGTGTTGATATGGAGGGCACCCATGGATACGGTTAACCATGGAAAGCGAAAGTAATGGTGGAAAAAGGAATAAACTTTATTTTCTGTTTGGGAACCGCCTATGATGTATCTAGCATGGAAAGTGTTGGGAGCTCTAAGTCATTTTCGTTGGTGGGAAAAGTATGCCTCCCAAAATATTTTTATCTCTCAATTTTTGCTTAGAATGAGTAGGGACATCACAGCTCAAACAACTCCTACTCATGCTAGTAGGTTTCAACTATTTACTGTGGCAAAGACGGGTCATGCAGAGGAAAGGGGTTCAACTACCGCAGCATGTAACAGTTGAATTGTTGTTGTCCTAATGCAGTAACTGATACGTCTCCAACGTATCTATAATTTTTTATTGTTCCATGCTGTTATATTATCATTCTTGGATGTTTTACAATCATTTTATAGTCATTTTATCATTTTTTTGGTACTAACCTATTGACATAGTGCCCAGTGCCAGTTGCTATTGTCTGCTTGTCTTTTACATCGCAGGAAATCAATACCAAACGGAGTCCAAATGCAGCAAAAAAATTTGTGGATATTTTCTGGACCAGAAGACACCATATGGGCCAAGGATGTACCTGAGGGGTGCTCCGAGGGGAGCAACAACCACCAGGGCATGCCTAGGCGCGCCCAGGTGGGTTGTCCCCACGTTGGTGGCCTCTCACACTGCCTCTTTGCTCTATAAATACCCCAATATTCGAGAAACCCTGGGTGAGTCGACGAAAATAAATTCCAGCCGCCGCAAGTTCCAGAAACACCAGATCCAATCTAGACACAATCTCGGAGGGGTTCATCATGTCCATTGGTGCCTCTCCGATGATGCGTGAGTAGTTCTTTGTAGACCTCTGGGTCTGTAGTTAGTAACTAGATGGCTTTCTCTCTCTCTCTCTCTTGATTATCAATACAATGGTCTCTTGGAGATCCATATGATGTAAGTCTTTTTGTGGTGTGTTTGTTGGGATCCGATGAACTTTGAGTTTATGATCAGATCTATGTTTTTATCCATGAAAGTTATTTGAGTCTTCTTTGATCTCTTATATGCATGATTGATTATAGCCTCGTATTTCTTCTCCGATATTTGGGTTTTGTTTGGCCAGCTTGATCTACTTATCTTGCAATCGAAGAGCTGCTTTGTGATGGGTTCGATCTTACCGTGCTTGATCCCAGTGACAGAAGGGGAAACAACACGTATGTATCGTTGCTACTAAGGATAACAAGATGGGGTCTATATCTAAGCAAATAGATAAACGGATCCCGTCTACATCATGTCATCATTCTTATTGCATTACTCTGTTTTTCCATGAATTTAATACACTAGATGCATGTTGGATAGCGGTCGATGTGTGGAGTAATAGTAGTAGATGCAGGCAGGAGTCGGTCTACTAATCTTAGACGTGATGCCTATATAATGATCATTGCCTGGATATCATCATGATTATTTGAAGTTCTATCAATTGCCCAACAGTAATTGTTTTCCCACCGTTTGCTATTTTTCTTGAGAGAAGCCACAAGTGAAACCTACGGCCCCTACTTCTCTTCTCATCATATTTGCCTTAGCGATCTATTTTCCTTTGCTTTTATTTTCAGATCTTCTAAACCAAAAATACAATAATACCTTCCTACACTTTATTTATTTTGCATTCTATTTATCCTATCTATCACAACTTTATCACGTCTTCTCACCAATTTAAGGCATCGTTACCCTAAAGGGATTGACAACCCCTTTAACACATCGGGTTGCGAGTATTTGTTATTTGTGTCCAGGGGTTGTTTGCGTTGTGTTGCTTGGTTCTCCTACTAGTTCGATAAACTTGACCTCATGACTGAGGGAAATACCTACTGTAGCTATGCTGCATCATCCCTTCCTCTTTGGGAAATACTGACGTAGTTCAAGCAGGCATCAGTAACAGAGAGCAGGAGCGAGAGAGTGAGATTGTATCGGAATGAACAAGGGGATTTGATGTCTGCTAGAACTACGTCAGTATTTCCCCAAAGAGGAAGGATGATGCAGTATAGCAATGGTAGGTATTTCCCTCAGTGATGAGACCAAGGTTATCGAACCAGTAGGAGAACCTCCTCACACCACGTAAACAACACATGCACACAAATAACAAATACTCGCAACTCGACAAGTTACAGGGTTTGTTAATACCTTTCGGGTACGGCGCCTCAAGATAGGCAAATAACGTGAGGTAAAAGTGGTGGATAGGATAAATAGATCGTGGAAACAAATAAAGTGCAACAAGGTCTTTTTTGTATTTTTGGTTTAGTAGATCTGAAAATAAATGCAAAGGGAAATAGATCGCAAAGGCAAATATGATGAAAAGAGACCCGGGGGCCGTAGGTTTCACTAGTGGCTTCTCTCGAGAAAAATAAAAACAATTACTGGTGGGCAATTGATAGAACTTCAAATAATCATGATAATATCTAGGCAATGCTCATTATATAGGCACCATGTCCAAGATTAGTAGACCGACTCCTGCCTGCATCTACTACTATTACTCCACACATCGACCGCAATCGAGCATGCATCTAGTGTATTAAGTTCATGGAAAAATGGAGTAATGCAATAAGAACGATGCCATGATGTAGACGGAATCCGTTTATCTATTCTATTAGATATATACCCCATCTTGTTATCCTTAGTAGCAACGATACATACGTGTCGGTTCCCCTTCTGTCACTGGGATCAAGCACCGTAAGATCGAACCCACTACAAAACACCTCTTCCCATTGCAAGATAAATAGATCAAGTTGGCCAAACAAAACCCAAATATCGAAGAAGAAATACGAGGCTATAAGCAATCATGCATATAAGAGATCAAAAAAGACTGAAGTAACTTTCATGGACAAAAACATAGATCTGATCATAAATTCACGGTTCAACGGATCCCAATAAACACACCACAAAAAGACTTACATCATATGGATCTCCAAGGGACCATTGTATTGATAATCAAGAGAGAGAGAGAGAGGAAGCCATCTAGCTACTAACTACGGACCGATAGGTCTACAAAGAACTACTCACGCATCATCGGAGAGGCACCAATGGAAGTGGTGAACCCCTCCATGATGGTGCTAGATTGGATCTGGTGGTTCTAGACTCTGCGGCAGCTGGAATTGATTTTCGTCCACACCCTAGGGTTTCTGCAGTATTGGGGTATTTATAGAGCAAAGAGGCGGTTCAGGGGGCACCCAAGGTGGGCACAACTCACCAGGGCACGCCTGGGCCTCCTGGCGTGCCCTGGTGGGTGCTGCTCCCCTCGAGCCACCCCCAGGTGCTTTCTTGGCCCACTGGATGTCTTCTGGCCCAAAAATAACCCTCTAGGAGTTTCGCTGCATTTGGACTCCATTTGATATTGATTTCCTGTGATGTAAAAAACATGTAGAAAACAACAATTGGCACTGGGCAGTATGTCAATATGTTAGTACCAAAAAAGATGTAAAATGACTATAAAATGATTGTAAAACATCCAAGAATGATAATATAACATCATGGAATAATAAAAAATTATAGATACATTGGAGATGTATCAGCATCCCCAAGCTTAATTCTTGCTCGTCCTCGAGTAGGTAAATGATAAAGCAAAATTTTTGATGTGGAATGCTGCCTAACATGTTCGTCACATTTCTTTTCTTTATAGCATGGACATATGGACTTTTATATGATTCAAAGCTATAGTATAGTTTTGACATGAAGACTTTAATACTCAATCATACCAACAAGCAACCATGTCTTCAAAATATCAACACTAAAGCAAGTTATCCCTAGCCAATTATGCTTAATCATTGATCCATTCATGAAACACACTCAAATATTAGCTACACCCAATGCTCGGATACGATCATAGTGCCCCTTAGTTGGTGCTTTATAAGAGAAGATGGAGACTCGAATTCAAAATAAAAATTGCGTAAGTAAAAGAAAGGCCCCTCGCGGAGGGAAGTAGGGATTTGTAGAGGTGCCAGAGCTCAAAGCTTAAATTGAGAGATAAAAATATTTGAGAGGCATACTTTTCCCACCAACGAAAACGACTTGGAGCATCCCAACAATTTCCATGCTAGATACATCGTAGGCCGTTCCCAAACAGAAAATAAAGTTTATTCCTTTTCCACCATTACTTTCACTTTCCATGGCTAACCGTATCCACAGGTGCCC
This sequence comes from Triticum dicoccoides, assembly GCF_002162155.2. Taxonomy (NCBI): domain Eukaryota; kingdom Viridiplantae; phylum Streptophyta; class Magnoliopsida; order Poales; family Poaceae; genus Triticum; species Triticum dicoccoides. Next base: position 332,393,216 of record NC_041391.1, on the reverse strand, counting down.
TCCATACCAACACTTTCCAAGGAATTTATTATTTGAAAACATAAAGTAAATTCATTTTTCATTTCGGGACTGGGCATCCTAATACCTTTGCCGTATTTTCGTGCAATTACAAGTGAATAAATACTCATCGTGATAATAACGCATCTAGAATGGAAAATATTGGTCACCCTTCACCGCCTCGCGAGTGGTAGAGCACACAAAAGAGAAATTTATTTTAAAAACTAGAGATGGCACATGCAAATTTGCTTAGAACGGCATGGAAATACCGCATATAGGTAGGTATAGTGGACTCATAAGGCAAAACTGGTTTAAAGGGTTTTCGATGCACAAGTAGTGATCATACTTAGTGCAAAATGAAGGCCAGCAAAAAGATTGAGAAGCGACCAACCAAAAAGCAAAAAGTTTCTTACCCAAGCATTAAGCATAAGTAACACCGAATAATGCACCATAAGTAGGATCTAAATGTCATTGCATAACTATTGACTTTTGTGCTTTCATAGGGAATCACAAACCTTAACATCAATATTCTTACTAAAGCACAATCACTCATCAACATGACTCACATATCATATCGTCGTATCTCAAGACCATTACTAAGAATCAAGTTTATTTTGTCCAATGATCTTCATGAAAGTTTTTATTATATCCTCCTTGGATATCTATCACTTTGGGGCTATTTTCATATGTTTCTTTTGATAAGCTCAAACTAATATAAGTGAACATCATGAGCATAATTTTTTTCTTTCTCTCAAAATAATCTAAGTGAAGCAGGAGAGAATTCCTTAAATTTTTTACCAACTCCCAAATAAATATAAGTGAAGCATGAGAGGATTTCTTCAAAAATAACAAAGCACACCGTGCTCAAAAAGATATAAGTGAAGCACTAGAGCAAATCCATGGCTCTAAATTTTTTTAAGTGAAGCATAGGAGTAAGCATAGCATAATTTTTGGCTCTCTCAAAATGGTGTGTCCAGCAAGGATTAAACATTTGAAACACAAAGCAAAACAAGCAAAGACTCATATCATACAAGACGCTCCAAGCAAAACTCATATTATGTGACGAATAAAAATATAGTTTTAAGTAAAATACCGATGGTTGTTAGAAGAAAGCGGGGATGCCACTCGGGGGCATCCCCAAGCTTAATTGCTTTATACTTCTTTGAATATTATCTTGGGGTGCCTCGGGCATCCCCAAGCTTAGTCTTTTGCTAATTCTTATTCCTTCATCCATCGTAAGATCACCCAAAACTTGAAAACTTCAATCACACAAAACTCAACAAAACCTTCGTGAGATCTGTTAGTATATGAAACCAAACCACTACTATAAGTACTGTAGAAAACCTATTCTTATTTTGTTTTTGCATTATATCTACTGTATTCCAACTTTTCTATGGCAAAAACTCATCGAAGAAAACCATATAATCATCAAAACAAGCACACAACGCAAAGAAAACATAATATGTCAAAAACAGAATAGTGTGAAGAAATCTGAATATTTCGAATATTTCTATAACTCCAAAAATTCTGAAATAAATTGGTGGACGTGAGGAATTTGTCTATTAATCTTATTCACAAAAAAATCAACTCAAAATCACTCTTCTGTTAAAAATGAAAAATAATCTCATGCGTAAAAGTTTCTGTTCTTCAGCAAGATCAAATAAACTTTCACCCAAGTCTTCCCAAAGGCCGTGCTTGGCACAAACAATAATTAAAACAAAAAAACACAATCATAACATTAGCATAATTGTGCTAACACACAAGAACAGAAAGAAAAAAAACAAAAATATATTTTATTAATTGGGTTGCCTCCCAACAAGCATTATCGTTTTACGCCCCTAGCTAGGCATAACGCATAGGATCTAAGTTTTGTCACTCTTACCCTTGTTTCCCTTGGAGGTATTTGTGTTGGGAAGCTTCGTAAATAATACATACAAGACATTACCCTTGGAAACATTAGAAATATCAAGTTGCTTTTTTATCATAACCCCTTTGATTTCTGGCAGTGATCCAAGAATTGTGTTGATTAACATCGTTAAAAACTTGTTGGATCATATCTAAAACGGGGACTTGCTTTTTAAGATTCTCATCAAATATTTGGTTGTCTCAAGCAAATGTATTAAATCATAATCACTATTATAAATAATTTCATCAATCATGGGTTTTTCATGATTCATGCCATAAAAGTCAAAGATTTCCCTAGCTTCACATATAATGTAGTCAAATTCATTCATCAAAACAAGAGTGGCTAACTTTTTGGCTTTAGGATCCTTTATAATGGGAAACTCATAGAACAATCTTTGCAAGGTAGGATGAGTATGAATAAATGTAGTTTCAAGTTTCGTAACAAGTGCCGAAATAGCTTCCGCATAAGATTTAGTCCTTTTAAGTACAGGAATATCGAGACTTAATTTTCCGACACAATTGAAAAATTGTTAGAGATGTTCTTTTCCCATAAAATTCCCTTGCCCCAAAACAAAAATTTTGGCATCCAGATTACCCATACGCTCCATTTTATGAGTTAGGCCACCATCTGTTTCTGCTATACCAAAGTCATTCATGGTGACAAGTTCAAGAAAATAAGAGATCTGACGAGAAAACGATGAACGAAAAAGAGGGCGAATAAAATGGCAAATTTTTGTGATGTGGGGGAGAGGAAAACGAGTGGAAAATGGCAAATAATGTAAATTGCGAGGAGGTGATTTTTTTGATTAGGAACCTAGTTGATGTTCAAGATCCTCCCCAGCAACAGCGCCAGAAATTCCTTTTGATGTCTGCTAGAACTATTTCGGTATTTCCCCAAAGAGGAAGGGATGATGCAGTATAGCGACGGTAGGTATTTCTCTCAAGTGATGAGACCAAGGTTATCGAACCAGTAGGAGAACCTCCTCACACCACGTAAACAACACCTGCACACAAATAACAAATACTCGCAACCCGACGTGTTAAAGGGGTTGTCAATCCCTTTCGGGTACAACGCCTCAATATAGGCAAATAACATGAGGTAAAAGTGGTAGATAGGATAAATACATCGCAGAACAAATAAATTGCAGCAAGGTATTTTCGTATTTTTGATTTAATAGATCTGAAAATAAATGCAAAGCAAAATACATCACAAAGGAAAATATGATGAAAAGAGACCCGCGGCCGTAGGTTTCACTAGTGGCTTCTCTCGAGAAAAATAGCAAACGGTGGGAAAACAATTACTGTTGGGAAATTGATAGAACTTCAAATAATCATGACGATATCCAGTCAATGATCAATATATGGGCATCACGTCCAACATTAGTAGATCGACTCCTGCCTGCATCTACTACTACTACTCCATACATCAACCACTATCCAGCATGCATCTAGTGTATTAAGTTCATGGAAAAACGGAGTAATGCAATAAGAACGATTACATGATGTAGACGGGATTGGTTTATCTATTTGCTTAGATATAGACCCCATCGTGTTATCCTTAGTAGCAACGGTACATACGTGTCGGTTCCCCTTCTGTCACTGGGATCAAGGACCGTAAGATCAAACCCACTACAAAGCACCTCTTCCCATTGCAAGATAAATAGATCAAGTTGGTCAAACAAAACCCAAATAACAAAGAAGAAATACGAGGCTCTAAGCAATCATGCATATAAGAGATCAAAGAAGACTCAAATAACTTCCATGGACAAAAACATAGATCTGATCATAAACTCAAAGTTCATCGGATCCCAACAAACACACCGCAAAAAGACTTACATCATATGGATCTCCAAGAGACCAATGTATTGATAATCAAGATAGAGAGAGAGAGAGGAAGCCATCTAGCTACCAACTATGGACCCGTAGGTCTACAAAGAACTACTCACGCATCATCGGAGAGGCGCCAATGGAAGTGGTGAACCCCTCCGTGATGGTGTCTAGATTGGATCTGGTGATTCTAGACTCTGCGGTGGCTGGAATTGATTTTCGTCCACTCCCCTAGAGTTTCTGGAATATTAGGGTGTTTATAGTGCAAAGAGGCGGTTCAGGGGGCACTCGAGGTGGGCACAACCCACCAGGGCACGCCTGGGCCTCCTGGGGCGCCCTGGTGGGTGCTGCTAACCTCGAGCCACCCCCAGGTGCTTTCTTGGCCCACTATATGTCTTCTGGCCCCAAAAAATCCTCCAGGAGTTTTGCTGTGTTTGGACTCTGTTTGATATTGATTTCCTGCAATGTAAAAAACATGCAAAAAACAGCAACTGGCACTGGGCACTATGTCAATAGGTTAGTACAAAAATTTACTATAAAATGATTGTAAAACAGCCAAGAATGATAATATAACAGCATGGAACAATAAAAAATATAGATACGTTGGAGACGTATCAGGATTTTGCTTGCCTGGCACTTCTGAAGATAGTATAGGTCTTCATCAGTGTCATCAAACTCATCGTCGGAACAATGTCTACTGAGGGGGGGGGGGAATTACCGGCAACAGAGAGGAAACTCAATCAATGCAATGCAACAATATGATGCATGAATGTGACATGGCAATATGTTGTGATTTTGCCTATTGCAACAAGCAACGATTTAAATGGACTTGGTTTTGAACTAAAGGCTTAGATTCAAACTCCATATGTGGATATTTAAATGCCATTTATTTGATTTTCCCTAAACATCAGCCAAAAGTTGTTTTAACATGCATGGACAAGGTATAGATGGATAGATTGAATTTTTCTGATAATTTTTCATATAAAAAATTATTTCATTTGGTGTTATGGTTGAATTTCTATGAATTTTTGAAGTTTTAAATTTTTTCTAAAATTTCTTGAATTATTTTTAATCCAGAAAATTGTTAACTGCATCAGTATTGCGCAAGGCTAATGTCAGCAGGTCAATTGGTTCGGCCAGGTCAAACCTGACCTATGGGACCCATTGGTCAGTGACTCAGCTAATTAACTGAGTTAATTAGCGCTAAACTAACCCTAACTAAAATGTCACCAGGGTTGGGCTCACATGTGAGTGTCTCAACTAATTAACTAAGTTAATTAACACTAATTAAACCTAACACTAATTAGTCATGGTGAAAGGATCAAAGAAGAGGTGTCTAGAGGGGGGGTGATTAGACCCTTAACAAGCAAATATAGCAGTTTTTAAGTTTTTCAAGTTGAGGTTGGAAATTAACACAATTTCAAGCATTCACAATACAATTCAAGCAAGCATGCAAAGAGTATATGAGCAGCGGAAAGTAAAGCATGCAACTTGCAAGAAAGTAAAGGGATGGGATTGAAGAGTGCAAATGCAATTGGAGACACAGAGATTTTTGGCATGGTTTCGATAGGTGGTGCTATCGTACATCCACGTTCGCAGAGACCCACGAATGGTAACGGTTGCACGAGTCCACGGAGGGCTCCACCCACGAAGGGTCCACGAAGAAGCAACCTTGTCTATCCCACCATGACCATCGCCCACGAAGGACTTGCCTCACTTGGGTAGATCTTCACGAAGTAGGCGATCTCCTTGCCCTTACAAACTTCTTGGTTCAACTCCACAATCTTGACGGAGGGTCCCAAGTGACACCTAACCAATCTAGGAGACACCACTCTCCAAAAGGTAATAGATGGTGTGTTGATGATGAACTCCTTGCTCTTGTGGTTCAAATGATAGTCTCCCCAGCACTCAACTCTCTCTCATAGATTTGGCTATGGTGGAAAGATGATTTGAGTGGAAAGCAACTTGGGGAAGGCTAGATATCAAGATTCTTGTGGTTGGAATGGAATGTCTTGGTCTCGACACATCAGTGGGTGGTTCTCTCTCAGAAAATGAGTAGTGGAAGTGTAGGCACATTCTGATAGCTCTCTCCACGAATGAAGAATGGGTGGAGGGGTATATATAGCCTCCACACAAAATCTACCCGTTACACACAGATCCCAAACTCGGTGGGACCGAATGGTGAAATTGGTCAGACCGATTCAGATCAAAATGTGAACGTTAGAGTTTTCGGCGGGACCGACAAGGTCAACTCGATTGGACCAATGTGCAAGGGTTAGGGTAAAAACCTCAACTCGGTTTGAACGATTACACAAACTCGGTGAGACTGATTTTGGTAATAAGCAAACCGAGAATTGGTCAAGCAAACTCGGTGGGACCGATTTCAGTAATAGGCAACCAGAGAGTTTGCAAGCCCATCCCGGGGAGACCGAGATCCGATCGATGAGACCGAACTAATTTGGGTTTAGTAGTGGCTATGTCAAATGAACTCGGTGGCGCCGGATAGATCAAATCGGTGGGGCCGAGTTTGACTTTTAGGTTTAGGACATATCTGGATATGAGAAAGTGGTTGAGGACTTTGGAGCATATCACTAAGCACTTTGAGCAAGCAAGACATTAAGCAACACCTCATCCCCTTTTGATAGTATTGGCTTTCCTATGGACTCAATGTGATCTTGGATCACGAAAATGAAAATGTAGAGTCTTGAGCTTCTTCCAATGTTTGTCCGTAGCATCTTGAAGGGGTTCCACATCCTCTTATCCATGCCACTCCATTGTTGAACTTACCTGAAACATAGTAGATGAAAATATTAGTCCAACAAGAGATATGTTGATATTAATTACCAAAATCACCCAGGGGGCACTTGTGCTTTCACATGGGCCTGGGCCCACACGCCAGTGAGCCAGGGTTGGTCAAACCCCTAGTCAACTGGGCCAAACCAGCCGATGTTAAGCCGCCTGCAAGGTCTGAGACGATGGATCACGTTGGAAATCGACCACAGGGCACTGTTCGCCACGCCTCGGGGCTCTCTAGAGAGCTGGTGCAATGACACAGCCAATGGTTGTCTCCGGGAGCCCGGAGGTCGAAAATAGCGATGGTGGCGAGCTTGACTACGGCCGCCGGAGCTCGGGCTTTGATGAAACTGACGACACAACGTGCGGAAGGATCAGCAGCTAGCACCTACGGGTTCTACGCGTGCCCACGAGGCCAACAAGCATATGCACGAGACCATTTGGTCACCGGAGCCTCGTCGCCAACGAGCTCAGGCGGCAGTACAGTCGGTTGAGAGAGGCGTGGTGGCTACAAAGTGCAAGAGAGAGAACGAAGATGGGGAGGATGATCAGAAGCTCACCGCGAACACGACGAGCGAGTCGGCCAGCTCAGGGAGGGCTGATGAGGATGAGAGGTCGCCGGTGATCTCAACGGACCGAGGTTGAAGATGATGGCGTGTCGGCATTCGAGGGTGTCCGACAGGGCGTGGCTCGGTGATGGGCTCGAGGAAGATGTAGCAGAGCTTCTTGGTGCATCGGTGGGGCATGGGGTGGCTGGTGGACGCGACGGTGCACGACGACAGCGATGGCTGCGCTCGAGCTACGCGGGAGAGGGATCAGAGGAGGGGGAGAAGGTCCAGGGAGAGAGCAAGGGATCCGGACAGCTCCAGGGGGTCGCAGGGCATTGTCCAAGGCGGTCGGAGAGGGGCTAACCAAGCAGGAGATGACGTGCGCAAGTGCGTGCACGACGGCCACACGCCCTCCTGCCCACTGGCAGGAGGTTGAAGACGGTGGAGGGGCCTGGTGGGCTGGGCCAGCAGTGTTGGGCCGGTCGGGCTGCACAGCAGCTCGGCCGCACGTGAGGTCATGTAAGTTTCTATCTATGTTTTATTTTATTTTGTTTTGTTTTTCTTTTATTCAATTGCCACTGAATTCAAATTCAAACAAATTGAAAACAGTGCCAAAACTCCCCTGGATATTTTTATGTCACTTAATGGACTTCTCCACATATACATAAAATATCTCAGGGCATTTGAAAATATATTCATTATATATTGTGAATATAACTCCAAATTCAAATAGAATATTGATTTAAATTCAGAGACCAAGTAATTCCTTAAAAATGTTCCAGAATTTTGGTTCGGTATATAATTCTTGCCAAAATTCACAAAACTATTTTTAGGGCATTTTGGATTCATCGAATGCAATTTAAAGGGTTCTTTCCCTTCTTTTAAAAATAATTCCTGGGGCTTAGAATATTCCTCAATTCAATTTATTGAATTTAACATGATGCATGCTCACTAATGCAACTATTACACTCAGGTATTCTAGGGTTGTGACAACTCACCCCCACTAAACAAGAATCTCGTTCCGAGATTCAAGGCGTGAGGTAAAAGGAAAGGGGGGGGGTCACAAAACAATCACAATCTTCTCGATCCAACTGCCTTCATCGAAGATATTGATTCGTTGCATCATATTGATCTTGACGTCTTTGCCTACGAGGTTCTTCATCCAACACAATGATAATAGGAAGAAACTCTACAGGAATTGATCTTCTTGAAAATCGAGCAACTCTAGATCATCCTATGGAGTGAGACATAAGAACATCTCTTTAGTTGAGGCATACAACACACATCAGGAGCAATGGAAAGAGGTAGATGACAAGGTTCATTTGCGTAGGCAAAAATTCCACGCTGAAGAAGATGGTGCATGGTTTCAGAGTAGCAAGGATATGAATTGCTATGATTCCTTATCGGGGCACCTTAGGGAAGGCGACTTGTAGAATTATTCTTTGAAGTGGCAAAAAGAGTTACTATTGATTCAAAGATCATTGAAACTCTTTCTACCAGCCTAAGGCAATTTATGAATGATTGTTTGACGGAGTTCGAGAGAACGACATACTCGGGCTAGAATGAATGATGTGGACTCGTGTGCGCCACATCAAAAGAGTTACCAGCAGTCATAGTATAGGATAGCCACCGAGTCAAAGCTGGCTTGCTGTAGTTAAACTCCACCACCCCTTTGTTGATACTGATGCACATGTAGCTAGATCTGATGTAAGTCTTGCTGGGTACATTTGTACTCATGTTTGCTTAATTTATGTTTTGCAGAGAGACTTCAGTCTCACTAGTAGTTCCACGTGGACTCCGACATTTAGCTTGTGACCTCAGCTACAATCTTGTACCCTTGGGAGGATCTTGTAGATAGTCAAGCTTCTCAGCCTGTTTCATTTGTAGTTGTCTGTACTCAGACATGTTATGCTTTCATTGCTTGTATGCTCTGTATGTTGGGTCATGTAACCCATTATTGTAACTTCTACTATGTATGACTCTTCGAAGCCTTCTGAATAAATACTTTGAGTCATAGAGTTTTGTTGTGATGCCATGTTGTATTTACACATATCTAGCATATTGTGTGTATGTTATTGAAATGCTTGGTATGTGTGGGATCCGACAACCTAGTTGTTTATTCTTGGTAGCCTCTCTTGTGGGGAAATGTCTCCTAGTGCTTCCAATGAGCCATGGTAGCTTGCTACTGCTCTGGAACACAAGGATAGATCGGCATGTGTCCTTCTTCCTTCATGTGTTTGTCCCTTCGGGGAAATGTCACACGTTGTTCCTTTAAGTCCTTGTAGCTTGCTATGACTTGGATTCATACATTGATGACCGACACGTTCGTTGCTGGGTCATGTATGCTTGTCCCTATAAGTTAGTGCCACTTTGGGTTTACGACTAGTCATGTCGGCCCGGGTTCTCTGTCATATGGATGCTAGCGACACTATCATATACGTGAGCCAAAACGCGCAAATGGTCCCGGGCCAGGTAAGGTGGCACCCATGGTAATACCGTGCATGAGTCCGCAAAGTGATATGTTGTGTTACATGCTATATCGGTGCGACTTAGGACAGTCACACCGATCTAGCATGTAACACATAATATCACTTTGGGGCCTCACGCACGATATTCCCACGGGCGCCACGTTAACTGGCCCAAGACCGTTTGCGCCTATTTGAAGTAGTCCATTACCGCTGACGCGGCTATTCGAATAGTTTGATAACCCTCCAGGGGTGTACTTCTTCACACATGCTTCCACCACTTATCGTCGCTTACACGGCATGTACTCGGCAACGTTCAAGAGGAAGCCTAGCGGGGGTGTCCGCCACGACCTGACTAACCACACAAGTCCATAGTCCAGGCTTATCACCTATTCGGGTTCCACCTGCAAGGAGATCCGGTCGGGGTTTCTTCAACGGCCCCAAACTATGTGTACAGGGTTCCCGAGGCACCAAACGGGCGTCTCGGTACACTGGACCACGTACCTACCGCATCACAGCCCACCCCTAGGGTCAGCGCTATGTACGACCTCTAGTATACTACAAACACCAGAATGTACTTGCAACTCCTAGATAGAGGACAGGGGCGATTAATAAGTCTAGAGGGTCCATTGGTTTCGGGCCCAACGCCTGGTAGTAGATGATCTTGAATCACACACACATAACTCAGTTCCTAAGGACGGGTGCAAAGCAATTACCCACCATGTACTCGTACATGGCCTCTCATCAATACCTTTACCAAATCATGTTCACACACTTAGCTCTCAATAGTAGGACATTTTAACACCATTCCAATCCATCCTAGATGAATCAGACCTGACACATCTATAAGCATAGTAGGCATAACAAGCAAGCATAAATGAGTAGGCACATCATGGCTCAAACAAATCCTACTCATGCTAGTGGGTTTCAACTATTTACTGTGGCAAAGACAGGTCATGCAGAGGAAAGGGGTTCAACTACCGCAACAGGTAACAATTCAAATGTTGATGTCCTAATGCAGCATAAGAGAGCAAGAGCGAGAGAGTGGTATTGTATCGGAGTGATCAAGGGGGTTTTGCTTGCCTGGCACTTCTGAAGATAGCAATAGCTCTTCATCGGTCTCATTGATCACATCGTTGGAACATATGTCTACTGAGGGGGAACAACACTGATGAGGACATCAATACCGTTGTTACACCCACAGCCCCTGCTACTATACATACTTGACCAATTACTAGAGCTCGCGCACGCCAATTGAATTACCAAGCACTTCCATTTCTTGGTAATGATTATAATGTTCATGAGAATATGTTGTTTCCTAAATTGGATACATTTGTTTTGCTTACAAATGAAGGACCTAGCTTGGAGAAGGATGAACATTGGAGCAAGAACAAGCATGGAGATGATGGCATGCGTAAGGGAAACAAGAACGGAGTTTCAAGTGATGATTTCAGGACTTTCAAGCCACTGTAATGAGTGCATGAAGTCTTGGACAAAATATACAAGATGCCACTTCATAAATTTCGTCCAGAGGCTATTATAGGTGATGCGTCACCTTATTATTGGGCCAGGCCCATGTAATTTCGAAATACATAAGTATGGCTGTTTTTAGAGTCTGTATGTGTGGGGAAATAAGAGATAGGGTTGGTTTCGGACCCCTTCCCCAAGGGCCACGAAATTTCCCCCTCTTCCTCTATATATACAGCCCTTAGGGCATCGTTTAGACTTTGGGTTTTGTTTAGATTAAAAGTTTGCCATAGCTGCAACTTCGCGTACTTCGTTTGTGTTCAACGACCAGACAAAGGCGTCACAGAACCCCACCTTCACAAATAAAGCTTTCCTCTTCTATTCGCAATATCCAGATTGCAATCTCAGTTTCTTGCTTGTTCTTCGTTTGCTCACAAGAAAACAGACCCTCGTGGTCAGGTTCATCATGCTCTGGCGTGGTCAATAACCCCTCAGAAGCTGGTTTAGTGATTGCTAAGGGGCGACGTCTCGCACGTTCGTAGTCGGATCGTCAAGGTCGACTCCCACAGAAAATGGTACCACCTTCTCATCGAAACATCGGGACACCTTTGCCTCTATCAAGTGGTATCAGATTTTCATGTTGCTCAGTGAGATTTAACAGTTTTTCGTAGTTTATATCGACTCTGTTCTTCATACCTACAGTCCACAAAAAAATAGGGTTAGTTCATCATATCCGTACCAATCTGAGCCTTTGCATAATCTTTTTAGGGTTTTTGCATTGTTGAATTTGCGGTTGCATCGCCGTGTCTAGTTGCTGGTATTAGTGTCTAGTCCTTTAGAGTTTCGAGTTCTGTCATAGTTTGTCACGCCAGCGCCGCACCATCTTCATCGCTGCTGCCATATACCACCACCGCTGCCATATACCACCACCGCTGCCATATACCACCATATATCCACCACAAATCTGAGTTCTTTTCATATTAGGTTTGTTTTCGAGATCCATCTTTTTTCCGATTTGTGTTTCCTTGCCTGAGTAGGTTTAAAAAAAGGAGTCTGGAGACCCCCGGACAGTTTTTAGGCCAAAATTTCGGCGACCGAAAATATTTTTCCCTATCTTGTTTTTAGGTTCCAAGGAGCGTTTTGAGACACTCGCCATCAGTGATTTTTTTTCGCATTTTTCGTCGTCGCTGACCTGATTTCCGAAAAAATAGTCAAAAAATTTCGTGCCTATCCTGTTGCCTTGACTTGGGAAGAGTTTTGAGACAGTCGCCATTATAGTGAATTTTCGCAAAAAAAAGAGGAGCAAAAAAAAAGAGCGAAAATATAAAAAATTCAGCATGTGCTTTTCCCTTGTTTACGTGCCGCGCCGTGATTTTGTTAGTGTTCTAGGCTCGCGTCTCTAGCACGGTCTAGCGTAGGACCAGCAGAGTACTGTCGTTGAGCGTTTATTCAACTTTGCATCTCTGAATTGATTATTGCTGACCCTTTTTGCTACCATATTATTAGCCTTCCCAGCTCCACATACATCTACTTCGTGCGGTTGATTCTCCTTGGTAATTGCTCTATCCAAGCTTTGAGAGTTCTGAGTACAACGGTTGCCGATCTCCACCTGCTATTGGGTAAGAACTGGTAAGAATTTGAGATTCGCTTGACGGGTTTGTGACACACCACCACCACCACCACTTCCTAGTAGTCTGTAGGATCATATTCTTGTGTGTTTCTATTGCTGCTAACCATGTCAGGATCACAAGCTGATGAGACTGATTGGGAGAACATGACGAACAAACAGCTACATGATAAATTTCAGCAAATGATGAGTGGACATGTGCAAGATGTGCTAAACATATTTGAAGAGGCCATGGAGAAGATAGATGGCATTGAGAAGACGTTCGCAACAAAGCTCAATAAAAAGTTTAATGAATTGCTCACGCGTCTTCCCCAAGCACCACCGGCTGCACCTATCGCACCTCTGCAACGGCAACAACAACGCCCCCTTCCGAATCAGTTTGGACGAGCGAAGCATGTTCCTCTTGAGGATGCCCAAACTTCTGGTGCTGTTGTACCTATTGTTGATGCTTCTTTGGCTCCTGCAACTACTGCTGCTGGTGCCGAGGAGGATGACGATTATGCGGGCGATTATGAGGATGAGGTTGATCAAAATCCAAACTACGTGCAACCACGAGCACCAGCACCGGGTCGTCCACATGAAAATAATCGCAATGGTAGGCCTGCACCACCACCTCAGGTACGAGATCATGACCATATTCCTAAACTAAAATTGAATATTCCATCATTTGAGGGTAGATATGTTCCTGATATATATCTTGGGAGTTAGAAATTGAACAATGTTTTACATGTTTACAATATCTCGAGGAGAGACGGGTTGCTGCTGTTGTTTGTGCTTTCACTAGTTTTGCATCCGTATGGTGGTCTGAACATTGTAGATTATATCCTATTCCAGCTTCTTGGGCTGCTTTAAAACTTCTATGCATACTCGTTGGGTTCCACCATATTATGAACGTGAATTACTTCAAAAACTGCAGCGTTTGAGACAAGGAAAAATTCTGTAGGATAATATTATCAGGAATTACAAACTGGCATGATTAGATGTGGTATTGTTGAGGAGAATGAAGCTATGCTTGCACGTTTTATGGGTGGATTAAATAGAGAGATTCAGACCATTCTAGAGTGTAAGGAGTATAATAATATCACTCTTTATTCCATCTTGCTTGTAAAGCTGAACGTGAAGTGCAGGATCGACAGGCATTGGCGTGAACTAATTTTTCTGCAGGTCGATCTTCATCATGGACACCACGTACATCCTCTACTCCCACACATCCTACTACAGCACCACTGACTCCAGCCGCCAATTCTAACTGAGATACAAGAAAACAGCCACCACCACCACCGTCTGCCAAGAGTACACCTTCCGGTCCCGCACAGAGCTCTTCTTCATCCATGGCATCAACGGGGCAAACACATGATATTATTTGTCATCGTTGCAAGGGTGGTACCTATGCTGTTTATGTTGATTCGGTGGTAATCCCTCGAATGTGCATTTTTAGTATCTCTACATATGCTGATTATGTTGATTGTGATGTGGTACCTATGCAAGCATGTTCCTTATTACTCCGTCGACCATGGCAATTTGATAAAAATTCTGTACACCATGGTAGAAACAATCAGTATACTCTTGTTCATAAGGATAAAAAAATTAGTTTGCTTCCTATGACTCCTGATTCCATTTTGAAAGATGATATTAATAGAGCTAATAACGCAAAATAGGAGAAAAATAAGAGTGAAAATCAGATTGTGGCAAAAGAATTTGAGCAACAAATGAAGCCTAATAATAAACCATCTAGTGTTGCTTTTGAAATTAAATTGAAAAGTGCATGCTTACTTGCCACCAAATCTGATATTGATGATCTAGATTTCAGCAAATCCGTTTGCTATGCTTTTGTGTGCAAAGAGGCATTATTTTCTTTCGAGGATGTACCTTCCTCTTTGCCTCCTGCTGTCACTAACATTTTGCAGGAGTTTGCTGATGTCTTTCCACAAGACGTGCCACCGGGGTTACCACCCATTCGAGGGATTGAGCATCAGATTGACTTAATTCCCGGTGCTTCGCTGCCAAACCGTGCGCCATACCGTACCAATCTAGAGGAGATGAAGGAGATTATGCGTCAAGTACAGGAGCTGCTCAACAAAGGTTATATACGCGAGTCTCTTAGTCCTTGTGTTGTTCCTATTATACTAGTGCCAAAAAGGATGGTACATCGCGTATGTGTGTTGATTGTAGAGGCATTAATAATATTACTATTCGTTATTGTCATCCTATTCCTAGGCTAGATGACATGCTTGATGAATTGAGTGGCTCTACAATATTCTCCAAAGTTGATTTGCGTAAATTCGTATGAAATTGGGAGATGAATGGAAAACAATATTTAAAACTAAGTTTGGATTATATGAGTGGTTAGTCATGCCTTTCATGAGATTAATGAATGAATTTTTATGTGCTTTCATTGGGCGATTTGTGGTAGTCCATTTTGATGATATACTGATTTATAGCAGATCTTTGGAGGAACATTTGGAACATTTACGTGCTGTTTTTATTGCTCTACGTGATGCTTGTTTGTTTGGTAACCTTCGAAAGTGCACCTTTTGCACCGACCGAGTATCTTTTCTTGGCTATGTTGTTACTCCACATGGAATTGAAGTTGATAAAGCCAAGATTGAAGCTATTGAGAGTTGGTCGCAGCCCAAAATGGTCACACAAGTGAGGAGTTTTCTTGGCCTCGCTGGATTCTATAGGCGTTTTGTGAGAGATTTCAGCACCATTGTTGCACCTCTCAATGAGCTTACAAAGAAGGATGTGCCTTTTGTTTGGGGTATCGCATAGGAAGAAGCCTTCACGGTATTGAAAGATAAGTTGACACATGCTCCTTTACTCCAACTTCCTGATTTTAATAAGGCTTTTGAGCTTGAATGTGATGCTAGTGGAATTGGATTAGGAGGTGTGTTATTACAAGATGGCAGAACTGTTGTATACTTTTCTGAAAAATTGAGTGGGCCTAGTCTGAATTATTCTACTTATGATAAAGAATTATATGCTCTTGCTCAGACTTTAGAAACATGGCAACATTATTTATGGCCCAAAGAATTTGTTATACATTCTGATCATGAATCTTTGAAACATACTAAAAGTCAAGCTAAACTGAATCGTAGACATGCTAAATGGGTTGAATTCATTGAGACTTTCCCTTATGTCATTAACCACAAGAAGGGTAAAGAAAATGTTATTACTGATGCATTATCTCGTCGCTGTACTATGCTTTCACAACTTGACTTCAAAATATTTGGTTTGGAGACCATCAAAGATCAATATGTGCATGATGTTGATTTTAAAGATGTATTGCAGAATTGTAAAGAAGGAAGAACATGGAACAAGTTCGTCGTTAATGATGGATTTGTGTTCCGTGCTAACAAGCTATGCATTCCAACTAGCTCCGCTCGTCTTTTGTTATTGCAGGAGGCGCAGGGAGGAGGATTAATGGGACACTTTGGCGTGAAGAAGACGGAGGATATACTTGCTACACATTTCTTTTGGCCAAAGATGAGATGGGATGTTGAGCGTTTTGTTGCACGCCGCACTACATGTCAAAAAGCTAAGTCACGACTCAATCCTCATGGTTTGTATATGCCTTTGCCTGTACCTAGTGTTCCTTGGGAGGATATATCTATGGACTTTGTTTTAGGTTTACCTCGAACAAAGAAGGGGAGGGATAGCATATTTGTTGTCATGGATAGATTCTCTAAAATGGCACACTTCATACCATGTCATAAAAGCGTTGATGCTGTTAATGTTGCTGATTTGTTCTTTTGTGAAATTAGTCGCTTGCATGGTGTGCCAAATACCATTGTTTCAGATCATGATACTAAATTTCTTAGCCAGTTTTGGAGATGTTTATGGGCTAAGTTGGGGACTAAACTGCTTTTCAGTACTACTTGTCACCCCCAAACTGATGGACAAACTGAAGTAGTCAATAGAACATTGTCTACTATGCTTAGGACTGTTTTGAAGAATAATAAGAAAATGTGGGAAGAATGCTTGCCTCATATTGAATTTGCTTATAATTGTTCATTCCATTCTACTACTAAGATGTGCCCTTTTGAAATTGTGTATTGTTTTCTACCTCATGCACCTATTGATTTGTTGCCTCTTCCATCTTAGGAGAAGGTTAATTTTGATGCTAAACAACATGCTGAATTGATCTTAAAAATGCATGAGTTAACTAAGGAAAACATTGAGCGTATGAATGCTAAATATAAACTTGCTAGAGATAAGGGTAGAAAACATGTTGTCTTTGCACCTGGAGATCTTGTCTGGTTACATTTGTGTAAGGATAGGTTTCCTAATTTGTGCAAATCAAAGCTAATGCCATGTGCTGATGGTCCTTTTAAGGTGTTGGAGGAAATAAAAGATAATGCATATAAACTTGAGCTGCCTGCAGATTTTGGGGTTAGTCCCGCTTTTAACATTACAGATTTGAAGCCTTATTTTAGTGAGGAAGATGAGCTTCCGTCGAGAACGACTTCATTTCAAGAAGGGGAGGATGATGAGGACATTAATACCGGTGTTAAACCCACAAGCCTTGCTGTCGTGGAATTAACACGTCAGATGTCCTAGCAAGATGACTTAGTCGTGGAGCCATCGCAACGAGATTAGCAAAAAGGGGTTAAACCGAACAAAGGACACGGGGAGTTTATACTGGTTCGGCCTCTTGTGGTGAAGGTAAAAGCCTACGATCCAGTTGTGGTGGAATTGATGGGGTCTCAATGAGCAGGGAGCAAATCCGCTTTACCTATCCCTCGAGCTGTTGTTTCTTGTCCCTGAACCACCGCCGGGTCGTCCCTTTATATACACAGGTTGATGCCCGACGGTTTACAAAATACCGAGGCCGGCTCATACACATGTCCGGCTCGGTTTCTACCTTTCCTAACTTACAACACAAGTTTACACATCTCATGCCGGTTTACGTTTATGGGCTCTAAACCGCCTTTGCGCCCTAGGCCTCTAAGCTTCAATGGTAGAGCGCCATGCTCCTTGTCTTCATGGGCTTCAACACAGATGAGCGTAAACCGGTCCCTCTTGGGCGGTTTACACTCAGTAGTTATATCCCCAACACTTGCTACTATACATACTGGACCAATTACTAGAGCTCGCGCATGCCAATTGAATTACCAGGTACTTCCATTTCTTGGTAATGATTATAATGTTCATGAGAATATGTTGTTGCCTAAATTGGATACATTTATTTTGCTTACAAATGAAGGGCCTAGCTTGGAGAAGGATGAACATTGGAGCATGAACAAGCATGGAGATGATGGCATGCACAAGGGAAACAAGAACGGAGTTTCAAGTGATGATTTCGGGACTTTGAAGCCACTGTAAGGAGTGCATGAAGTCTTGGATCAAATATACAAGATGCCACTTCATAAATTTCGTGCAGAGGCTTTTATAGGTGCTGCGTCACCTTATTATTGGGCCAAGCCCATGTAATTTGGAAATACATAAGTATAGGCTATTTTTAGAGTCCGTATGTGTGGGGAAATAAGAGATAGGGTTGGTTTCGGACCCCTTCCCCAAGGGCCACGAAATTTCCCCCTCTTCCTCTATATATACAGTCCTTAGGGCGTCGTTTAGACTTTGGGTTTTGTTTAGCTTAAAAGTTCGCCATAGCTGCAACTTCATGTACTTCGTTTGTGTTCAACGACCAGACAAAGGCGTCACAAAACCCCACCTTCATTAATAAAGCTTTCCTCTTATATTCGCAATATCCAGATTGCAATCTCAGTTTCTTGCTTGTTCTTCGTTTACTCGCTGGAAAATAGACCCTCGTGGTCAGGTTGATCATGCTCTGGCATGGTCAATAACCCCTTGGAAGTTGGTTTAGTGATTGCTAAGGCGCGACGTCTCGCACGTTCGTAGTCGGATCGTGAAGGTCGACTCCCACAGAAAACGATAGCCACCTTCTCATCGAAACATTGGGACACCTTTGCCTCTATCAAACACCGACAAATAGAGAAGGAACACAATCAATGCAATGCAACAATATGATGCATGGTCATGACATGGCAATATGCTGTTGATTGAGCTAATGCAACTACCAACATATTAAATGAAGTTGGTTTGAACGAAAGATTCAAATTCAACCCCATATGTGAATATTCAAATGCCATTTATTTGATTTTCCCTAAACAGTAGCCAAAAGTTGTTCTAACATGCATGAAAATGGTACAGATGGATATATTGGATTTTTCTAAATATTTTTTCATATGTAAATTATTTCATTTGGAGTTATAGATTATTTTCTATGAATTTTCAAAGTTTTGGATATTTTCTGAAATAAATAAATCATTTCTGATTTATTTAAAATCCTAGAAAACATTTACAGCATCAACATTGGGTCAACCTGACGTCAGCAAGTCAAATCGGCCAACAGTGTCAAACGTGACCAGTGGGGCCCACTAGTCAGTGACCCAGTGTCATTTGTGTCTCGGATAGGTGAGTCCGGTCAATAGCCACGTGAGCAAAGTCAATGCTGACGTGTGGGTCCCATTGGGTTATGAATCAACCTAAATAGAGATTAATTTAACCTAAAAAGGTATAAGGGCCCACATGGCAGTGGCTCAAGGGGTGTTTAGCGAGGTTATTAGTGCTAATTAAGTGTGCCACGTCGACGTCTGAACGCCGACGACCAAACCCGATGACGGAGAGTCGCCGGAGTTGCTCGGGCTCAGGCTACATGTCGCGGTTTTGGCCGGGGTTGGTCTCTACGGTGAGCTAACACTCGCGCGCATCTGATGGAGCAACCAGGGGGAGCTACGGTGGTCTAAGGCGACGGCAGCAGCGAGCTAGGCGGGGCTGGAGTTGGGGCGGGGTCGGGTTCGGTGCTGGGGTGCACAAGAGGTGGAGTGATAACCTACAAGTCTAGGGGATAAATTGTAGCCTCTTTTGATAAGTAAGAGTGTCAAACCCAATGAGGAGCTAAAGGTAGAACAAATATTCCCTCAAGTTCTATCGACCACCGATACAACTCTATGCACGCTTGACGTTCGCTTTACCTAGAACAAGTATGAAACTAGAAGTACTTTGTAGGTGTTGTTGGATAGGTTTGCAACATAATAAAGAGCACGTAAATATAAAGTAGGGTCTGTTTAGGTAAAGAAGCAATAAAGTAAGTATACCGAGTGTGGAAAAGTGGTGGTAGGAGTTGTGAAATTGTCCCTAAGCAATTGACTACTTTACTAGATCGATAGCAAGTTTTATGTGGGAGAGGCATAAGCTAACATACTTTCTCTTCTTGGATCATATGCACATATGATTGGAACTCTAGCAAGCATCCGCAACTACTAAAGATCATTAAGGTAAAACCCAACCATAGCATTAAAGTATCAAGTCCTCTTTATTCCCATATGCCATGACCCACGTATTCGTGTTTGTGTTTCAGTCACTCATGCAACACAGACAATAAGCAAACCATAAACATATTGCAAACCCTACAGTGGGGATCCCTCACGCTTGCACGACACGGAGAGCACCATAGGACAGCAACATAACCACAAGAAAATTAAACCAATCATAGCAATTCACCAATTACAGATAGGACAACGAAATATACTCAAACATCATAGGATGCCAACACATCATTGGATAATAATATGAAGCATAAATCACCATGTTCAAGTAGAGGGTACATCGGGTTGCGGGAGAGTGGACCGCTGAACATAGATGGGGGAAGGTGATGGAGATGTTGGTGAAGATGGCGTAGGTGTTGGTGTAGATCGTGGTGATGATGATGGCCCCCGGCGGTGTTCCGGCGCCACCAAAAGCGAGGGGGGAGAGCCCCCTTCTTCTTCTTCTTCTTCTTTCTTGGCCTTCTCCCTAGATGGGAGAAGGGTTTCCCCTCTGGTCCTTGGCTCCCATGGCGTGGGAGGGGCAAGAGCCCCTCCGAGATTGGATCTGTCTCTCTGTCTCTCTCTGTTTCTGCGTTCTCCGATTCTGCCCTTTCCTCATTTCTTATATATCCGGAGAACCGTAACTCCGATTGGATTGAAACCTTCACCACGATTTTTTTCTTCTGGAAATTAGCTTTCTTGCGGCAAAAGAAGAGAAGCAACCGCCTTACGGGGTGCCCACGAGGGTCAGCGGCGCGCCCCCTGCCTCTTGGCCCCCTCGGGCATCGTCTCACGTTGGTTCTTCTTCCCAAAAATCATAAATATTCCAAAAATATTCTCCGTCCGTTTTTATCCCGTTTGGACTACGTTTGATATGGGTTTTCTGCGAAACATAAAACATGCAACAAACAGGAACTGGGCACTGGATCAATATGTTAGTCCCAAAAATAGTATAAAAAGTTGCCAAAAGTATATGAAAGTTGAATAATATTGGCATGGAACAATCAAAAATTATAGATACGACGGAGATGTATCAGCATCCCCAAGCTTAATTCGTGCTCGTCCTCGAGTACGTAAATGATAAAAATTTGATGTGGAATGCTACCTAGCATAATCTTGATCATGCAATCTAATCATGGCATGAATATTAAGACACGAGTGATTCAAGGCAATAGTCTATCATTTGACATAAAAACAATCATGTCTTTCAAAATATCAATGCTTCAAAGCGTTATCCCTACAAAATCATATAGTCTTTTATGCTCCCTTTTCTTAACACAAGGTACACCTCATGCTCATCCCAATGTCAGCCAAGCAATTGGTTCATACTTTTTTACACGCTTCAGCTTTTTCAACCCTCACGCGAGGTTTATGTGGAGGAGACAAAAAGGGAGAAAGTCTCGCATCAACGCGGCTAATCAATGGGCTACGGAGATGACCATCCATTGATGTCAATGCGAGGAGTAGGGATTGCCATGCAACGGATGCACTAGAGTTATAAGTGTATGAAAGCTCAAACTAAAACTAAGTGGCTGTGCATCCAACTTGCTTGCTCATGAAGACCTCGGGCATTTGAGGAAGCCCATCATCGGAATATACAAGCCAAGTTCTATAATGAAAATTCCCACTAGTATATGAAAGTGATAACTCAAGGGACTCTCTATATGAAGAACATGGTGCTACTTTGAAGCACAAGTGTGGTAAAAGGATAGTAACATTGCCCCTTCTCTCTTTTTCTCTCATTGTTTTTTTGTTTTATTTTATTTTATTTTCTTGGTCGGCTTCTTTGGCCTTTTTTTTATTTGGGCTTCTTTGGCCTCTTTTATTTTTCATAAAGTCCGGAGTCTCATCCCGACTTGTGGGGGAATCATAGTCTCCATCATCCTTTCCTCACTGGGGCAATGCCCTAATAATGATGATCATCACACTTTTATTTACTTACAACTCAATATTACAACTCGATATCTAGAAAAAAGATATGACTCTATATGAATGCCTGCGGCGGTGTACCGGGGTGTGTAATGATCTAGCATAGCAATGACATCAAAAAATAGACAAGCCATGAAAACATCATGCTAGCTATCTTACGATCATGCAAAGCAATATGACAATGAATGCTCAAGTCATGTATATGATGATGATGGAAGTTGCATGGCAATATATCTCGGAAGGGCTATGGAAATGCCATGATAGATAGGTATGGTGGCTGTTTTGAGGAAGATATAATGAGGCTTATGTGTGATAGAGCGTATTGAATCATGGGGTTTGGATGCACCGGCGAAGTTTGCACCAACTCTCGAGGTGAGAAAGTGCAATGCACGGTACCGTAGAGGCTAGCAAATTGCGGAAATGTAAGAGTGCGTATAATCCATCGACTCACATTAGTCATAAAGAACTCATATACTTATTGCAGAAGTTTATTAGCCCTTGAAGCAAAGTACTACTGTGCATGCTCCTAGGGGGAGGTTGGTAGGAGTTAACCATCGCGCGCCCCCGACCTTCACGCAAAGATAAACAATCAAATTACAATGCACGCCAATTTGGTTACATAGTTAGGAGACCATACGTGCATGCCTCGGGAATCACAAACCTTAACACCAATATCCTTACTAAACACAACCTTTTACTAGTACCTCACACATATTATCATCTCTATATCGCAAAACTATTGCAAGGAATCAAACATATCATATTCAGTGTTCTACAAGTTTTATGTAGGATTTTATGACTAACCATGTGAATGACCAATTCCTGTCATCTCTCTAAATAGATATAAGTGAAGCAAGAGAGTTGAATTCTTTCTACAAAATATATGCCCGTGCTCTAAAAAATATAAGTGAAGCAAAAAAGCATTCTACAAATGGCGGTTTTTCTATGTGAAGAGAAACAGGCAATCCAAACTTCAAATGATATAAGTGAAGCACATGAAGTATTCTATAGAGCCAACGCAAAAGATTTAAGTGAAGTGCAATGAGCATTATATAAATCAACCATGGACTATCTCATAACATCATGGTTCATAAAATAAATGTGAAAACTAAATGCAAAAGACGCTCCAAGATTTCCACATATCGCATGAACGAAACGAATCCGAAAACATATCGATACTTGTTGAAGAAAGATGGGATGCCTTCCGGGGCATCCCTAAGCTTAGATGCTTGAGTCTCCTTGAATATTTACTTGGGGTTCCTTGGGAATCCCCATGCTTGAGCTCTTGCCTCTCCTCCTTTTCCTCATATTGGGACCTCCTCGATCTTCGAACACTTCATCCACACAAAACTTCAACAAAAACTCGGTAAGATCCATTAGTATATTAAAGCAAGTCACTACTCTAAGTACTGTTGAAAACCAATTAATATTTTGTTTTTGCATTGTAGCTACTGTAATATAACTTTTCCATGGCTTAATCCACTGATAGAAATTGATAGTTTCATCAAAACAAGCAAACTATGCATCAAAAACGGAATCTGTCTTAAACAGGACAGTCTGTAGTAATCTGAACATTCACCATACTTATGTACCCCAAAACTTCTGCGAAAATTAGTAAAAATAAACAATTTTTATATAAATACAGTGCAAAAAGTTTCAGAACCATTTGGCGTTCCATTAAAAAATGTAAAATCGTGCACTACAGCCAAAGTTTCTGTCCTGCACCGCACAAACCAACAAGCATTGTAAACATCCTAAAGGCAAACCTTGGCACATTATTCTGATAATACAATGGAATTGTACAAGGGGATAATTATTTTTGATGAAATTTTTCTGTAATTAGGATTCACAAAGTTTCCGTGAGCATGAACAAAGTTCAAGGAGCTCGCCCACTTCAACAATGCTTGTGTTTCTTACTTTCACTTTCCTTTTTGAAAAGTTTTGGGTTCCCCTCTTTATTTTTTAATTTTTTTAAACTCTATGAAAGCACACAACAGAAATAAATGACTCTCTAAAACTTTCGGGTTGTCTCCCTGGCAGCACCTTCTTTAAGGCCATTAAGCTAGGCATATAGTGCTCAAGTAATGGATCCACCCGGATCCCAAGGTATATCAAAGACAATTTTAATTAACAATGATTTGTAATTTAGTAGTGAGAACAAAGTAACATATATCATGTAACAACGAAGTCTAACTCTCTTCCTATGCATTGGCATGTCATAAAAGAACAATTCATGCACACCAAGTAAAGGCCAATGCATAGTATAAGCAGTTTCTTGCAATTCTATCATATTGGAAACATAGAGAGGTGGAGATATAGTTCCTCTCTCATAATAATTGCAAGTAGGAGAAGCAAGCACATGCATATTATATCTATCAAAATCATCATGTGTAGTTGTAAAACGCAACCCATCAATATAATCCTTAATAAGGGCAAACTTTTCTGATATAGTGTAGTAGGGAGAATTCAAAAACATAATAGGACTATCATGCGTGGGTGCAATAGCAACAATTTCATGTTTAACATAAGGAACTATAGTAAGTTCATCTCCATAAGCATAATTCATATTGGCATCTTGGCCACAAGCATAGCAAGCATCATCAAAAAGGGATATTTCAAAAGAATCAACGAGATCATAACAATCATCATAGCAATCATCCTTTGGTAAGCACGAAGTGGAATTAAACAATTTATGAGTTGAAGAGTTACTCTTATTAGAACATGGGCACGGGTAGATAATCCGCTCTTCCTCCTTTTGTTCTTCGCTCTCCTCATCATCTTTTTCATCCAATGAGCTCACAGTTTCATCAATTCCTTCTTCCATAGACTCCTGCAAAATATTAGTCTTTTCTTGGACAGCGGAGGAGTCCTCAACATATGGTTTAACATAGGCATTAGAAGCATAATTATCATAACAATATTTGAGTATGGCAAAATTTTCAGATTTGTAAAGAGTAGTATCATACTTTCCAATCAAATAAGCAATTTCATAAGCACCCTTAAAAGCAACAAATTCTTCAATTTGTTGAACATCATAGTAATTATAAACACCCATAGCATACAAAGATACGATTCCATTATCACTAAATCCACATTGCTAGGGAAGGTGTTTCTTAGGGTCTTTAGAAAAATAGGGAAAATCATATATTTCACATAAATCCCAAGCATAGCATTGCAAACGATGAATTTGATCCAGTAAAAGTTTCCCTTTTTCAGATATGCGGTGTCGCACATAATAAGCATGCTCATCTAAAGATTTGCCCTCAACAAAGCTAGTTGGGGTTTCAGCACGAGCACATAGGGATCGAAGATGATCCAAGTAAAAAGCTTCAGGAGTGTGATAGATTTTGAGTGGTTCTTCAACCATTGGTGTAGTAGGTACAACTAATTTTTTTGGTATTTTGCATTTCCTACCCATAACTAAAGATAGTAAACAAGTAAGAACAACAAATAAAAAATACTTAGTGATAAAGCAAACAAGCACACACAAGAATATTCACCCCACGCTATGACTCCCCGCCAATGGCGCCAGAAAAAGGTCTTGATAACCGACAAGTATAGGGGATCAATTGTAGCCTCTTTCGATAAGTAAGAGTGTCGAACCCAACGAGGAGCTAAAGGTAGAACAAATATTCCCTCAAGTTCTATCGACCACCAATACAACTCTACGCACGCTTGACGTTTGCTTTACCTAGAACAAGTATGAAACTAGAAGTACTTTGTAGGTGTTGTTGGATAGGTTTGCAAGATAATAAAGAGAACATAAATATAAACTAGGGGCTGTTTAGGTAAAGAGGCAATAAAGTAAGTATAGTGAGTGTGGAAAAGTGGTGGTAGGATTTGTGAAATTATCCCTAAGCAATTGACTACTTTACTAGACCGATGGCAAGTTTTATGTGGGAGAGGCATAAGCTAACATACTTTCTCTTCTTGGATCATATGCACTTATGATGGGAACTCTAGCAAGCATCCGCAACTACTAAAGATCATTAAGGTAAAACCCAACCATAGCATTAAAGTATCAAGTCCTCTTTATTCCCATACGCCATGACCCACTTATCTATGTTCGTGTTTCAGTCACTCACGCAACACGGACAATAAGAAAACCATAAACCTATTGCAAACCCTACAGCGGGGATCCCTCACGCTTGCGCGACACAGAGAGCACTATAGGACAGCAACATAACCTCAAGCAGATTAAACCAGTCATAGCAATTCACCAATTACCGATAGGACGACGAAAATCTACTCGGACATCATAGGATGGCAACACATCTTTGGATAATAATATGAAGGATAAAGCACCATGTTCAAGTAGAGGGTACAGCGGGTTGCGGGAGAATGGACCGCTGAATATAGATGGTGGAAGGTGATGGAGATGTTCGTGAAGATGGCAGAGGTGTTGGTGTAGATCGTGGTGATGATGATGGCCCCCGACAGTGTTTCGGCGCCACCGGAAGTGAGGGGGAGAGAGCCCCCCTTCTTCTTCTTCTTCTTCCTTGACCTTCTCCCTAGATGGGAGAAGGGCTTCCCCTCTGGTCCTTGGCTCCCATGGCGTGGGAGGAGCAAGAGCCCCTCCGAGATTGGATCTGTCTCTCTGTCTCTCTCTGTTTCTGCGTTCTCCGATTCTGCCCTTTCACCGTTTCTTATATATCCGGAGATCCCTAAGTCCGATTGGATTGAATCCGTCGCCACATTTTTCCCTGGAAATTAGCTTTCTTGCGGCAAAAGAAGAGTAGAAACCGCCTTACGGGGTGCCCACGAGGGTCAGGGGCGCCCCCTGCCTCGTGGCCCCCTCGGGCATCATCTCGCGTTGGTTCTTGTTCCCAAAAATCATAAATATTCCAAAAATATTCTCCGTCCGTTTTTATCCTGTTTGGACTCCGTTTGATATGGGTTTTCTGTGAAACATAAAACATGCAACAAACAAGAACTAGCACTGGGCACTGGATCGATATGTTAGTCCCAAAAATAGTATAAAAAGTTGCCAAAAGTATATGAAAGTTGAATAATATTGGCATGGAACAATCAAAACTTATAGATACGACGGAGACGTATGAAGGCGCTGGTGGTGGATGGGCTTGCTGGGAAGCTTCAGAGCATGCAGAAGTGCTTGGACACGAGCTATGGCTGCTGGTGCCATGACGGTGACATGGCCGGCGGTGATGGGTCCTTGTGTTTGACGGCGCTAGCGCTAGAGGATGTGCGCGAGCAGGGTAGAAGGCGGAGATGAAGCAGTAGCTCACAGCAAGGTCGACGACACGAGAGCAAGGTCGGGGATGCGTTGTCGACGATGAATCGACCATGGTGACAGTGTTAGGGGGCTTCCGATGCCACATGACTCGGCGGAGAGGACGAGGGCGACGAGGCGGTGCTTCTGCACTACTCAAGGGAACGAGGGAGAGGCGATGGCCATGGTGGTTCTCGTTGGTGCTGTGGGGAGGGGGCTAGAGGAGAGGGAGAGAGCTCCAAAGTGAGGGGAGAGGCAGAGGGGGTCGAGGCCATTCCTGTAGCGCGAAGATTGGGCGAGGGGGAAGCAGGAGGTGGAAGCAGGAGGTGGAGCTCGGGCATGCGCGCGTCGACACACCTCTTCCTACTGGAAGAGGTTGAGGACAACCGCCTCGACCTGGTGGGCTGGGCCTTCGCTACAGTAGCAGGCCGCAGGTAAGTCTGGTGAGGTTTCTGTTCCCAAAATGCTCTTACAATCTTCAGGGCCGAGCCCGAACCTTCTTCATGCAGGGTAAACAGCGGCGACATGCGACCAGTCGGACATATCACTCACCGCGTCTTCCGGGGCGCCTCCGGAGGCGTCGCTGGCGTCACTGACATCATCACCGCCACCGCCACCACCTCCGTCAATGCCAGGCTCGTCCACAACGCCACCTTCATCGGCGGCCACGATCACGCCATCATCATCAGATGCAAAGGCCCTGACGAGGGCGTCCATGTTGTCTTCCACCCATTGCGCTAGGTCGCCCCGAATGGCTACGGGCACCGGTGCGATGGCGGCGTCGAAATCGAAGTGGGGATCCCTATCCGGTAGATAGCTGAAGACACGGGAGAAGGCATGCCCAAGCAAGGCTCGGCTCCTCTGCTCGACAAGCCAATGAGAACTCTCAGAGCGGTTCTCCAGATGCGTCACCACGTCAGCGAAGAACTGGAGGTTGCCGGCGTAGTTGGTCACATGCGCTCCTCGGCGGCAGCCTCGCAGATGTTGCCCAAGGCCGTGTTAGCCCTTTCCCTGAGCGTTTGGAGCATGCGGGCATGCTCATGCTCCAGAACCTGCTGCTAATGGATCTCGTCCTCATTTCACCGTGCGATGGCCTCGACGCCGTCAACCCTCTGTTGGAGAAGAAGCAGCTCAGCACGGGAAGAAGCCAGCTACGCCTGCGCTGCGCCAAGGGCGGCTACGGAGCAGTCCGCACCCCATGTCACTTCAGCCAGTTTGGCCCTAAGGGCCGCGGTCCTACCCTCAGCTTCGGCCCTGATCACCTCCAACCTCACTTCGTATTCGTGATCAAGATCCGAGCGAGCTTCTGCCATACGGCGGTGGACCTCTTCTTGGACTCGGGCTTCCCGTGCGGCGACGTCATCCTCCGCCTGAGTCACCAGGCGCTCCCTCGTCTCCAACCGCTCAAGGTCAAGGTTGCGCTTGGCGGCCTCCAGCGTCAGCGCCTCCTCGCGCTTCAGGAGCTCCGCCTCGTCGACGGAAGCCCCCTTTAGCGACACAAGGGCCGCCTGGCGCAGTTCGACTTGCCGCTCCAGAGAGTTGCTCCAGGCTTGGAGCTCCCATGCGCGCTCCTCCGCATGCTTGCGTCGTTGGTCTGCTTCCCGAGCCTCCTCAACGGCTTGGGAGCAGGCCTCCCGCGAGGCCACCAGTGATTCTTCAGCCTTCGCGTTGTCAAGGTCACGCTGGTGACACGCAAGGGCGACGGCTACCTTCAGCTTGCGCCTCTCCTCAGCGAGGCACAGGCCTTCGGCCTCAAGGCGCGCATCCTTGCCAGCAAGCTCCACGCCGATCCAGCTCACCGCATCCGCCGCCCCTTGGAGGAACTCTTGACAAAGGGCGCGACACTCCCGAGCGCGCCTGAGCATGTCTTCCGCGTCACCCTCTGCCACTGGTTTATGTGGAGAGCCTTGAGGCGGCATGCCCCCTTACGGCGCGGGGCTGGGGGCTGGTGCCCCAGCAATCGCCGGACGGACCTAGCCAGGAATCCGGCCTGGCGCCAGTCCGTCCCCAGGGGAGGAGCTCAAGACTGACTTCAGCCAGTCACCATCCACGAACAGGGAAGGAGCACGGGGCATGCTAGCTGTGCCCCAGGAGAGCTTGTGAAGGGAGGACAGAAGGTGCGCAGGCTCGAGGTGCCCAGCGGGATGGACTACTTCTCCGACTGACCCAGCAGCGGGGGCGCTGCTCGAGCTCGGCGCGCCCAGGGTCAGCGAGGAGGACACAGCTTGGGGGGGATGGCTCCTTGGCCATCTCCGTGAATTCGGCAGGAAGGGCCCTAAAAGGCAGCGATCAGCTGCAAGAACAGTGAGGTAAAGGAGCAAAGAGAGAAGAGGACTTACTCGTCCATGGCAAAGTACTTCCTGCGCTTCAACAGGCGGCAAGGGCGATCGTCGCCACCCAAGGCCTCCTTCTTCTTGCGGAGGGCCTTGAATTCTACGCGGAACCGGCCTAAGCGCTCGGCGCATGGGTCGGCCAGTGGCATGGAGGAGGCATCAAGGTGATCAGCACCGAGGGAACCAGCCTGGGGAATGCCGCCTCACGAGGGACGGCCGGGGCCTCAGGAGCCCCGGCCTCAGGAGCCGTAGGCCGCAACTCCACGCGTGCCACTGCTCCAGGATGGGCTTCGGGGGATGCCGCCTTCGGGGCTCCGCACGGCGTCAGCATCTCGACATCGGCCCCCTTAGCTCCCGGCGATTCTCGTCTCCACGCTCCTTCGCCTGAAGCAGGACCACCGTGGGGGACTGGAAGGGCAACCACAACAATTGGGTTCTCGCGGGGTCCCATGAGGCCAACCGGACGCAACCCGCACTCGTCAAAGATGGGCATCTGCCTCAAAAAATCGGCCCTGCCCGAGCAAAGATAAAAGAGGGCAGCATCGTGTCGAAGGCTGCCTGGGGAAGGATCGCCAGTCAGGACCCTGAGCACCGTCTTCAGCACTTCAGGCGCCAAATCCTCCTCCTGGAGCCGCATGCGGTCTTTGTGCCCCGCAAAGGCCCATCCGACGGGAGTGGCGCTGGAGAGGAGCAATGCAACGTTGGAGGAACTCCTTCACCCCCTTGGGTGCCGTCACGTCGAGCGCCCTCAAACTCTGGAAGCGGCGCCATACGAAGGTGAGCCGGGGGCTCGCGAGCATCTCGTGATCCCAGCCTGAGTTGGGAACAACGTGCAAGGTCGGGTGCGAGAGCAGGAGGCTGGGCACTCCAACATCCACATACAGCCACCACTCTCTGAACCTGGCC
This sequence comes from Triticum dicoccoides, assembly GCF_002162155.2. NCBI lineage: Eukaryota > Viridiplantae > Streptophyta > Magnoliopsida > Poales > Poaceae > Triticum > Triticum dicoccoides. The sequence goes on along the minus strand of NC_041391.1, from coordinate 332,362,858 downwards.
TCAGGGGGAGGAAGGCTGAAATCGATCCCCAAAGCAGCCGTCTCTGGCATGGCGAGGAAGCTCACACACCCCGAGCATTGAGTGGGGTCGCTCAGGCACAAAGAGAAGAAGTGGCGCAGGAGGGCAGCGGAAGGAGGAATGCCCACCATTGCCTCGCAAACAAAGGTGAAGATAGCTAGGAGGGCAATGGACTCAGGCCCGAGGTGCATCATGTGGATCTGATAATGGGAGATCACCACATTGAAGAAAGCGGAAAAGGGGGGAACCAGACCCGCCCACAGGGCATCAGCGAAGAACCGGATCTCTGTGATGACCCTATCAAAGGAGGCATGGGATGTAGGCCAGACCGTGGTCCTGCGGCACTCGCTGAATATGGAGGCAAGAGCAGAACGGACCTTGCCCAAGGCTTCGGGGTTGAGTATGATAGACCGATCAACGGCGGGGGCCGTCGCCGGAGGCGAGCAGGACGAAGGCGTGGGCTCCTTCCCCCTTTCCTTCTTCGTTGGCGCCATGGCGATGGGAAGGAGGGAGAGTTCGAGTTGGATTGGAGGCGGAGGTTGGAGCTGAGGAAGAAGGAAGGGCAGGAAGCGCGCGAACAGCGAAAGGGGAATGGCTGTGTGCAACCACGGGTCCGCCTAGCCGGGCGTGTAATGAGGCATCATGGGAAGCAGAGACGCCCACGCCCAATTAACTGCCACGCGACACCCAAGGCCACAAGCTATTGGGGCCCGCGGTGCTTCGCACTTGCCCCTTCGCTTCTCTGCTAAGCCAAGTCTGGGCGCGCCTTGGGCCCGGGGGCTACTGTCGGCGTTCTGGGAATGGGGGTCCCTAGACTTTCCTGCCTGCGGCATGGCTCAAGTGGGGGCCCAGTATAGCCCAGCTTCATCAGCTCAAGCTCAAGAACCTCGCGAGGGGCCGAGCCTCGCGGGGCAGACGACAGGAAGCTTCCTCAGGAGCGGCCTCATCAGGCGGGCTCGTGAGGATGCGGAGAGATCAGGGCAGGGTACCTCGCGAGGTTCCCGTGACGCAAGCCATGACGATCGGGCGCCAGCGGGTGCCAGCCTGCGCAGTGTCCTTGTTTCCCCTTTGGTGCAAAGGGGGCAAGCACAGGCCAAGGCATTAGGAAAAGATTACCGTTTTGATGCAACAAGACAAAGACCAGTAGAATGGCAGGATGGGGGTCATCGTGGAGCCCAGGACGGCGTCACCGTCAAAGTCTTTGGCAGTCAAAGACTAACTTTAGTTAGGATAAGTGTACTAGATGTTCCCCTTCAAAATGGCCAATTGTTAGCGCCCTTCCCGCTCATTATTTGGGAAGAGGCACAGGGCCTCCCTCTATAAATAGAGCTAGCCACCACAGAGTAGAGAGGATCCAGATTTTTGGGTAGACTAGAGAGAGAGGCGACTGAACTCACCCAAGCAGTTCATCGCACCAGTTCAAGAACAGCCCCTCGCGAGGCTGTTCTCCCCTTGTATTGTCCATCATCAGTCCCTGAGGCAATCCACCATACCACACACTGGAGTATGGTATTACACCACAATGGTGGCCTGAACCAGTATAAACCTCGTGTCCCATGTGTGTTCTTCTTTCTACCTTAGATCCCTTGTGAGGCTTCGAGATGTGGGTTGGTAGGGGAAAGATCTTCATGCGCACCCCAGAGTTCGAACCTCAAGGGTCTGCCGGAACCTGAAATTCGACACGCTTATCTTACGCATTTTAGAGTATCCACTTTCACTTGTCTATGAACTGCACAAGCAACCCAGTAGTCCTTTACCGCGGACGTGGCTATTCGAATAGATCATGTTAACCCTGCAGGGGTGTACTTCTTCACACACGCTCTCGTCACTTAGCGCCATGTACCTGTCATGTATCTTCGCATCCTTCAAGCGGAAGCCTCGCGAGGGTGTCGGCCACCACCTGACTAACCACACAAGTCCCAAGTCCAGGTTTATCGCCTATTCAGGTTCCATCCGCTGGGAGTCCGGCCGGGGTTTCCACTACGGCCCCGAACGATGTGTGCAGGGTTCCCAAGGCACCAAACGGGCGACTCGGTACACCAGGCCACTTGCCTACCGCATCATAGCCCACCCCTAGGGTCAGTGTTGCGCACGGCCTCCAGCATACTACAAACACCAGAAACTACTTGCAACTCTTGGACAGAGGACAAGGGAAATTAGTAAGTCGAGAGGTTCCATTGGTTTCGGGCCCAACGTGTGGTAGTAGATGTTCTTGGATCACAAACACAGAGCTCAGTTCCCGAGGACGGTTACAATGAGAAAACCCACCATGTACTCCTACATGGCCTCTCGTCGATACCTTTACCAAAACGTGTTCACACACTTAGCTCTCAATAGTAGGACATGTTCACATGATAACAATCCATTCTAGATGAATTAGACCTGACACAACTCTAAGCATAGCAGGCATAATGAGCAAGCATGAATGAGTAGGCACATCATGGCTCAAACAATTCCTACCCATGCGAGTGGGTTTCAACTATTTACTCTGGCAAAGATAGGCCATGCAGAGGAAAAGGGGTTCAACTACCACAGCATGCAACAGTTGGAACGTTGTTGTCCTAATGCAGTAAAAGAGTGCAGGAGCGAGAGAGAGGGATTGTATCGGAAAGAATAAGGGGGTTTTGCTTGCCTGGCACTTATGAAGATAGTAATAGCTCTTCATCGGTGTCATCGAACTCATCGTCGGAAGAACGTCTACTGAGAGGGGACAAACACCGGCAAACAAGAGGGAACACAATCAATGCAATGCAACAATATGATGCATGAATGTGACATGGCAATATGGTGTGATTTGAGCTAATGCAACTAGCAACCAAATTAAATGAAGTTGGTTTGAATCAAAGATTCAAATTCAACTCCATATGTGATCATTCAAATGTCATTATTTTGATTTGCCCAATTCAGCAGCTATAAGTTGTTCCAACATGCATGAAAACTGTACATATGGATAGATTGGATTTTTCTGATAATTTTTCATATATTAATTATTTCATTTGGAGTTATAGATTATTTTCTAGGAATTTTTTAAGTTTTGGATATTTTCTGAAATAAATAAATCATTTAAGATTTATTAAAATTCCAGAAAAGAATTACTGCATCGGCATTGCGCAAGGCTGATGTCAGTAGGTCAACTAGGTCGGCCTAGTCAAAGCTGACATGTGGGGTCCACAAGTCAGTGGCACAATTAGTTAAACTAACTAATTTAGTATTAGTTGGCTAATTAACAAGATGGCCCAATGTCAGTGTCAGCGTGCATAATTATGTTTAGTTAAAACTTAACGAAAATTAGCAAGGGCATGGGCCCACATGTTAGTGACTCAGGGGAGGTAAAACCCCTGGTCAAACACGCCAGCGTTTAATTGCCAGCGGGGTCAGACGCGGCGAAGAGCATCGGAAACGCTGCTCTGGTCGTGGTTCGATGCGCGGGTGTGTGCTACAGGAAGCTGACAGTGCGACGCATCCAACGGTGGCCTTGGCCGGAGCTGGGGTGGCCGGGAAACGACGGCGGCAAGCTCAGCTATGGTGGCCGAAGCTCGGCTGTGCACAGGGGCGCAACTGCAACTTTCAAATGCGCGAACTAAAGCGCAGGAAAATCACTCATGACCTATTATTGTTGTATCTTGATTGAGGAAGTTGGCCACCTCCCCATAAGGATTTCGTAGTGTTTACTCCAGTAGTTGTTCCTTATGGATTCTTGTGCTCTCGAAGTCTGACCTTTTACTTGATGTTCTAGATACCAAACCCTATCTATAAATGGGTTACACTAGCACATCAAGGAGAACATTAGAAGCAGAGTGCTAAATGTCTCTCGGTCGATCATCCAGATTTCGTTTCCTTGGCTTCGCTAAGGTGAAATCTGAGAAAGTGTTGTCTTCCTTTGCATCTGCATCCTCCACCACTATTCATCATGGTAGTACGACGTGTCACCAAGATCTTGGCATAGATGTTGGCAAACCTTGATGAATATGGAAGTGCTCAAGTTCTTGAGAGCACACGCAAGCACTAGGTTTTATCGTCCGCATTAATTGGGATTTGCTCCCAGTTTCTTCGACTATGTTATAACCATTCAAACTGTGGAATCACTCTCTGCTGTTGAGCTTTTTCCCTAGTTACTAGAATCATTTCCAACATTTGCATTTTGTTCCCAGCTTGCACCCACCTTTGTGCCATTTTACCATGGGATTCCCTGCTCGGTAATCGCTATTCAGGAGCATCTTGAAAAGTTGTCTTACCCTAAGCCCTATCCTTTCTTGATGATAAGCAGAAATCATCCATCGCGTTATCTTCACCAAGATAGTCCACATCATCCATTCTAGTCCGCGTATGTCATTCTTTCGGACTCCTTCAAATGATCAATTGTGATTTGAGGATGGTATAGGGAGTTTCAGTAATCTTTGTATCAAAAGTAATTCTTTTTGCCACTTAAGGGAATAATTCTACGAGTCACCTCCTCGAAGGTGCCCCGTTATGGAATCATGGAAATTTATCTCCTAGCTACATTGAAACTCATTCACCATCTTATAAGCATGGAATTTTTGCCTACCAAACTGAACCTTCGTCATCGGTTATCCTTCATCCCTCGCAATGTATGTTTTGTGCCTCAGATCAAGAGATGTTTCAATGTCTCATACCACGAGGTGATCTTGAACCAAAGCGAGGATGTCAAGATCAAGGTGATGCAATGAATAAACTTCCTTATGAAGTGCAACCTAGATCATGAAGATTGTGTTGGTCTTGTGTCCACTCTGTCTTCTTAACTCACGTCTTGAATCTCAGGACAAGATTCTTGTTTAGTGGGGGTGAGTTGTAACATCCCTAGTTTTGGTATGCTCTGGGCTAGCTAATCATGTGTTGCATCATGTTTAAATTGCATTTAAACTTGAAATCTGCGGATTGATCCAAACCCTAGCATCAACTAAATCAAATAGGGTTGAATAAAATCTTTTTCAATGAACTCAAAATGCCCTTTAAAAATGTTCATCATTTCTGGATTAAGGTGGAAGCATCTACCAAGAATGGTTTACATTTTTGCAGGACATATTTGGGATTTGAATTAAATCAATAAGTATTTGAATTGGGTCCATTGAAATGCTATATATATTTAAATAGCTCCAAATAATTTGAAATTTGCAGAGGGCCCCTGGAATAATTCAGAGTGAGTCAACAAAAAGTTCAACATTACCTAAAATGTTTTAGTGCTCTAGCTAAAATAAACAGAAGAAATAAAAAAGAAAAACAAAAAGACAGAGAGAGAGAGAGAGAGATCTCACCTGCGGCCCGGCACTCTAGCTGGACGGCCTAACCCACCAGCGCCTCCCTCTCGTCTTCCTCCTCGGGGTAGTAGGACAGGGGCGTGTGCTCGCCATGTACACGCGCGCGCCTCGCCACCTCTTGCCTTCCTACTTGCCCTGGCATTCTTTGCAGGCACCACGCCACCCCCTGGAACTATCTATCTCTCCCCCGACCTCTTCCCCCTCCCCTGCTCTCTCCCTGCAGCGCCACCGAACACACACGTCACCGCCATTCGCCGCCACCATGCCCACCGAGTTTGTATGGCCTCCCCACCGTGCCAGAAAGTTCCGCCGTCGAGCTCTACGCCACCTCCGCCAAGCCACACAGCGTCAGATGCCCTGGAACGCCGTCATTGACGCCATCTTCGTCCTCTGCACCGGCGACCGCCGTCGCACGATTCATCGTCGTCAAGACGCCCCCGAGCTTGCTGAGCATCTCATCGTCCTTGATGTGAGCTGACGTGTCGATCCCCCCTCTCCCCTGGCTCCTTTTCCTCCCTCTAATGTTGTTGCCATCATAGTCGATAGCTTGGCTTCATCCGCCATGTCGCCGTCATGGCCACCGTCACCTAGAGCTGCAACCGAGCACACAGCCGTGCTCAATGCAACGCCAGAAGCCCAAACCCCCCATCCAATTGCTCCTACCGTGCATCACAAGGCCGAAACCACCGAGACCCGACTCCGGCCGCCACCTTTGATCTCGCCGCCATCGATTTAGGCCACCCCCGGCGAAACTGACTACAGCAGTGGATGCGCGCGAGCACCAGCTCCTCCTAGATGGTCTCCGCCGCTCATTTGGTCGCCTTAGAGCAAATCTCGAGCCACTCCGCTGTCTCTGGCCTTGCTGGCGACGAGCCGTGGGCCAAGTCCGACGGGTTTGACCCCAGTTGACTGGGTTTGACTTCCCTCTAGGTCACTGACGTGTGGGCCCAAGCCTCTAACTAAATTAGGTTTAGTGTTAACCAAGTGCTAATTAACCCTGTTAATTAGATGTGAGACTAACGTGTGGGTCCCAGTCGTCAGGTTTGACCTGGGCTGGCATTGTTGACCTGCTGACATCATGCTGACACAGTAAATCATTTTCTGGATTAAAAGTAATCCAGAAAATTCCAGAAAATAGTATAAATTTCAAAAATTCATATAATTTCAACCGTAACTCCAAATGAAATAATTTATATATGAAAAATTATCAGAAAAATCCAATATATCCATCTGTACCATTTTGATGCATGTTAGAACAACTTTTCGCTTCTGTTTAGCACAAATCAAATGAATGACAATTAAATAACCACATGTGGAGTTTGAATTTGAACCTTGGGTTCAAAGCAGCTTCATTTAAATTGTTGCTAGTTGCATTAGCTCAATCAATAGCATATTGACATGTCATGATCATGCATCATATTGTTGCATTGCATTGATTGTGTTTCCTCTCTATTGCTGGTAATTGTCCCCCCTCAGTAGACGTTGTTCCCGCGATGAGTTCGATGACACCGATGAAGAGCTATCTTCAGAAGTGCCAGGCAAGAAAACTCCCTTGAGCATTCCGATACAATCCCACTCTCTTGATCCTGGTCTCTTTTACTACATTAAGACAAAAACATTTGAAACTGCTGTTTGCTACGGTAGTTGAACCCTTTTTCTCTACATGAACTGTCTTTGCCACAGTAACTAGATGAAACTCACTAGCATGTGTAGGAGTTGATTGAGCCATGATTGTGCTTCCTACCATGCTATGCCTGCTATGCATAGAGCCATGTCAGGTTTGGTTCATCTGGGTGATGGACTGGAGTGAAATGGTTGTGTCGGTAATGAGAGTGAAGTGCTGAACATGTTTTGGTAAAGGTATCGATGAGATGCCTTGTAGGAGTACACGGTGGTTTGTTTCATTGGAACCATCCCTAAGAACTGAGATCTGTACATGTGATTTAAGATCAGCTACTACCATGCGTTTAGCTCAAAACCAATGGACCCTCTCGACTTATTAACCTCCCTTATCCTCTGTCCAGGAGTTGCAAGTAGTTGCTAGTGTTTGTAGTATACTGGAGGCCGTGCACAGTGCTGACCCTAGTTGTGGGCTGTGATACAGCAGGTACGTGGCTGGTGTACCGAGACGCCCATTTGGTGCCTCGGGAATCCTGTACATATCATTTGGGGCCGTTGAGGACACCCCGGATGGATCTCCTTGTGGATGGAACCCGAATAGTCGATAAACCTGGACTAGGGACTCGTGTGGTTAGTCAGGTCGTGGCCGACACACTCGCTGGGCTTCTGCTTAAAGGTTGCCAAGTACATGTCATGTAAATGGCGATAAGTGGTGGAAGCGTGTGTGAAGAAGTACACCCCTGCAAGGTAACAGAACTATTAGAATAGACGCATCCGCGGTAAAGTACTACTTGGTTGCTTATGTAGTTCATAGACAAGTTAGTGGTTACTCATAAAAGTCTCAAGACAAGTGTGAGTACCGTGGATGGCCCTCTTGTATGATGACAGAAAAGGATCCGTGGTAGAGTATTGTTGTGGTGATGAGTGGACTCGTGTGGGAAAAATCATTTACAAACTACTGTCAATCGTCGGATAGAATAGCCAAGAGTCAAAGCTGGCTTGCTGCAATAAACTCCACTACCCTTTGTTGAAAATGTTGCTTGTATGGTAGGATCTGATGTAAGTCTTGCTGAGTACCTTTGTACTCACGTTTGCTTATTAAACTGTTACAGAGGAGAACACTTCCCCCTCCGATGGGTTCTATGTAGATCTCGATGTTAACGAGTAACTTGCCCCCCAGGTGGTGACCCCGAGCCTTGTATGTTTGTATGACTTGAATGTCGGTTTGTGTGACCCCTACCTATATGGATATGTTATGTATGGCTCTTCGGAGCCTTCTAAATAAATACTTTGAGTTGTAGAGTTTTGTTGTGATGCCATGTTGTATTTGCACATATCAAGCATATTGTGTGTATGATTTGAAATGCTTGGTATGTGTGGGATCCGACAACCTTTTGGCTCATGTATATCATAGTGTCGCTAGCATCCATATGATAGAGAACCCGGGCCGACATGACTAGTCGTAAACCCAAGGTAGCTCTAACTTACAGGGACATGCATACATGACCCAACAACGAACGTGTCGGTCATCAATGTATGAGCCCAAGTCGTAGCAAGCTACAAGGACATAAAGGAATAACGCGTGACATTTCTCCGAAGGGACAGACACAGGAACGAATAATGACACGTGCCGGCCGGCCTAAGCGTTCTGGAGCAGTAGCAAGCTACCATGGCTCAGTGGAAGCACTAGGAGACATTTCTCCATAAGAGAGGCTACCAAGAATAAACAACTAGGTTGTCGGATCCCACACATACCAAGCATTTCAAAATCATACACACAATATGCTCGATATGTGCAAATACAACATGGCATCACAACAAAACTCTACAACTCAAGTATTTATCTAAAAGGCTCCGGAGAACAAGATATTACAAAAATGGGTCACATGACCAGACATACAGAGCATACAGGCAATAGAAGCATAACAAGTCTGGGTACATACAACTACAAATGAAAAAGGCTATGAAACCTGACTATCTACAAGACCCTCCCAAGGGTACAAGATCTTAGCTGAGGTAACAAGCTAAACTTCAAAGTCCATGCAGAACTACTAGTGAGACTGGAGTCTCTCTGCAAAAACATAAATTAAGCAAACGTGAGTACAAATGTACCCAGCAAGACTTACATCAAAACTAGCTACATATGCATCAGTATCAACAAAGGGGTGGTGGAGTTTAACTGCAGCAAGCCAGCTTTGATTCAGTGGCTATCTTGTACTACGACTATTGGTAACTCTTTTGAGGCGGCGCACACGAATCCACATATTCACCATATCAATACACCACTATGGATCTGCACCCGTCTTCCTACGAGAAGGCCATCCATAGCACTCACGCTTATCTTGCACATTTTAGAGTATCCACTTTGACTTGTCTATGAACTGCACAAGCAACCCAGTTGTCCATTACCACGGACATGGCTATTCAAATTGATCATGTTAACCCTACAGGGGTGTATTTCTTCACACACGCTCTTACCACTTACCATCGTTTACACGACATGTATTCGGCAACCTTCAAGCGAAAGCCTAGCGAGGGTGTAGGCCACGACCTGAATAACCACACAAGTCCCTAGTCCAGGTTTATCGCCTATTCAGGTTCCATCCGTTGGGAGTTCGGCCGAGGTTTCCACTACGGCCCCGAACGATGTGTGCAGGGTTCCCGAGGCACCAAACGAGCGTCTTTGTACACCGGCCACGTACCTACTGCATCACAGCCCACCCCTAGGATCAGCGCTGCACACGGCCTCCAGTATACTACAAACACCAGAAACTAGTTGCAACTCCTGGACAGAGGACAAGGTCGGTTAAGAAGTTGAGAGGGTCCATTGGTTTCGGGCCCAATGCGTGGTAGTAGCTGTTATTTGATCACAAACACAGAACTCAGTTCTTGAGGACGGTTTCAATGAGACAGCCCACCATGTACTCCTACATAGCCTCTCACCGCTACCTTTACCAAATCATGTTCACACACTTAGCTCTCAACAGTAGGACATGTTCACACCCTTCCAATCCATCCCTGATGAATCATACATGACACAACTCTAAGCATAGCAGGCATAACAAGCAAGCATGAATGAGTAGGCATATCATGGCTCAAACAAATCCTACTCATGCTAGTGGGTTTCAACTATTTACCGTGGCAAAGACAGGTCATGCAAAGGAAAGGTGTTCAACTACTGTAGCATGTAACAGTTGAAATGTTGTTGTCCTAATGTAGTAAAAGAGAGCCGGAGCGAGAGAGTGGGATTGTATCGGAATGCTCAAAGGGATTTTGCTTGCCTGGCACTTCTGAAGATAGTAATAGCTCTTCATCAATGTCATCAAACTCATCGTGGGAACAACATCTACTGACGGGGAAGAAACACCGGCAAACAAGAGCGAACACAATCAATGCAATGCAACAATGTGATGCATGATTATGACATGGCAATATGATGTTGATTGTGCTAATTCAACTAGCAACCAGATTAAATGAAGTTGCTTTGATCCAAAGGTTCGAATTCAAATTCCACATGGGGTTATTTAAATGTCATTTATTTGTTTTTCCTAAACAGTAGCCAAAAGTTGTTCTAACATGCATTGAAATGCCATAAACAGATTCTTAATATTTTTCTGATAATTTTTCGTATATAAATTATTTCCATTGGAGTTACAGATTATTTTTTATGATTTTTCCAAGTTTGGAGTATTTTCTGGAATTCATAAATCATTTTCCGTGTTATTTTACTTATACTAAATCCAAAAAAAGCTTTTGCTGCGTCAGTAGTACGTCACAGTGACGTCAGCAGGTTAACTGACTCAGTCCAGGTCAAACTTGACTGGTGGGACCCATATGTTAATGACACAGTGGCGAACAAGGTTTAGTTAAATCCTAACTAAAGTAATTAGAAGGGCTGGGGCCCGCTGTCAGTGTGAGAGGGGGGTTAAGTAGCGGGGTCTTTAGCCGCAAATGATGGTGCCACATCGCCACGGCCAGGGTTAGGCAGACGGCGACCATCCAGTGCGGCGGCGGCTCACTGGGGTGGCGCTAGGGGCTGCGGCTGGGTGCGCTGAGGGCACCAGGAGGGAGCCCTCACTTGCCCGCATCTAGGGGTGTACGTAGCTGGGCGCAGGGAGGCCGGGGTCAATGGCGGCAACCACTTGGGTGATGGCCGGAGCTACTGCGTCGAACGGGACGGACTGTAGAGCTCGAGCAGTTGGTCAAAGGGGCTCTCTGGCTTCCTGGCAGAACGTTGGCCCTAGTGGTATGCTCGCTTTCGAGCTTCAACGGCTCTGACCACGGTGGCAACGAGGTATGGGGGCAGCGAGCTTCGGAGCTCATGGGGACGACATCTACGGCAAGAGATAGACCACGGGGTCATGGGGAAACGATGGAGGAGCTCACCGCGGGGTCGACAAAGGTCTCATAAGGCTTGAGGAGGCACCCGACATCGCGAATCTATAGGACCTTGAAGTATGTCTAGAGGGGGGTGATTAGACTACTTGACCAATAAAAACTTAACCTTTTCCCAATTTTAGAGTTTGGCAGATTTTAGCTATTTTAGGACAAGTCAAGCAATCATGACACAATCCAAGCAAGCATGCAAAGAGTATATAGGCAGCGGAAATTAAAGCATGCAACTTGCAAGAAAGTAAAGGGAAGGGTTTGGAGGATTCAAACGCAATTGGAGACACGGATGTTTTTGGCGTGGTTCCGATAGGTGGTGCTATCGTACATCCACGTTGATGGAGACTTCAACCCACGAAGGGTAACGGCCGCGCGAGTCCACGGAGGGCTCCACCCACGAAGGGTCCATGAAGAAGCAACCTTGTCTATCCCACCATGGTCGTCGCCCACGAAGGACTTGCCTCACTAGCGGTAGATCTTCACGAAGTAGGCGATCTCCTTGCCCTTACAAACTCCTTGGTTCAACTCCACAATCTTGTCGGAGGCTCCCAATTGACACCTAGCCAATCTAGGAGACACCACTCTCCAAGAAGTAACAAATGGTGCGTTGATGATGAACTCCTTGCTCTTGTGCTTCAAATGATAGTCTCCCCAACACTCAACTCTCTCTCATAGGTTTTGGATCTGGTGGAAAGAAGATTTGAGTGGAAAGCAACTTGGGGAAGGCTAGAGATCAAGATTCATATGGTAGGAATGGAATATCTTGGCCTCAACACATGAGTAGGTGGTTCTCTCTTAGAAATGGTAAGTTGGAAGTGTAGGTTCATTCTGATTGCTCTCTTCACGAATGAAGAGGAGGTGGAGGGGTATATATAGCCTCCACACAAAATCTAACCGTTACACACAATTTACCAAACTCGATGGGACCGAATTGTTAAACTCGGTCGAACCGATTTAGTAAACCTAGTGACCGTTAGTGATTTTCGATGGGACTGACATGCATCTCGGTGAGACCGATTCAGTTAGGATTAGGGCATAACGTAATCTCGGTGAGACCGATTACACAAACTCAGTGAGAACGATTTGGTAATAAGCTTTCCAGAGAGTTGGTCAGGTAAACTTGGTGGGACCGATTTGCTCTTTTCGGTGAGACTGAAATGTTACAAAAAGGAAACAGAGAGTTTACATTGCAATCTCGGTGGCACCGATCGCTCACTTCGGTTAGACTGAAATGTTACGAAGGGAAACAGAGAGATTACAACCCCATCTCGGTGGGACCGAGATCCCTATCGATAAGACCGATTTGCTTAGGGTTTGTGGCAGTGGCTATGACTTTTGGAATCGGTGGCGCCGGATAGGAAGAATCGGTGTGACCGATTTTGGCTTTGGGTTTAGGTCATTTGTGGATGTGGGAAAGTAGTTGAGGGTTTTGGAGCATATCACTAAGCACATGAAGCAAGAGGCTCATTAAGCAACACATCATCCCTCCTTGATAGTATTGGATTTTCCTATAGACTCAATGTGATCTTGGATCACTAAAATATAAAATGAAGAGTCTTGAGCTTTTGAGCTTGAGCCAATCCTTTGCCCTGAGTATTTTGAGGATCCACTTTCATCATCCATGCCATGCCATTCATTGAGATTTCCTGAAATAATAGTCTTGGAATAGCATTAGCTCAATGAGATATATGTTGTTATGAATTACCAAAACCACCTAGGGATAGTTGCACTTTCAATCTCCCCCTTTTTGGTAATTGATGACAGCATATAGATCAAAGCTTCGACAAATGATAATAAGATTGAATATCATTGTCGCTTTGAGAAGTATGTGATAAGCAAGAGCTCCCCCTAAATTTGTGCATAGTTTTAGATTTGCTTTGGACTGCAAATGCACAATGAATTAGGCTCATGGGTTACTCTTCCATGTCACATACATCTTGGTGGAGCGCTCAAAATAATAAACAATGAATACATGCACTCATCACCAAGCATAGTGAGTGATCACATAAGATAGATAGGATAATATCAAGCATGCATAAGTGTAGCTTATGATCAAACACATGATCATCAATGTCTCACAAGCATAGTATCTCAACCAAAAGCAAACAAAGTTTGAAAAACCACCAAATAAAGCAAGAGAGAACAAAAGCAACACTCTCTCTCTCGAAGCCTATGATCCATACATTTTTCTCCCCCTTTGGCAACAAGTTACCAAAAAGTTCATAGAAAATGCATAGTGCTAGATCGACTCTCAGGCTTGATCTTCTGGTGGTGGTGTCCTGATAGCTCCTTGGACGAAGGCTTCAGTTGAAGTAGAGGGTGCTAGAGTGGATGCTGGAGCTTGTTGCACTGGAACTGTAGGTGATGTGGCTGGTGCTGAAGTTGTTGCTCTAGTGTCTGTCACTGGCACTGCAACTGACCTCTGGGCTCTGGGCACTCTGGCAAACACATTGGTGGTTGTCTTGCCCTTCCTCTCCTGCATGTCATCCTGCAGCTGCTCTACGACTGACTGAATCTCAGTTACTTTAACATCTAGATCATAGAATTTTTGTTCCATGATTCTTTCCAGGCTCTCCTGGTTTTGAGTTAGGGTGGCCAACCCCTTCTCAATCCTCAGAGTTGATGCTATCAAGTAACCAAGCTGCTCTGGTTTGGTTTTCAAGAAATATTCAGATGCCTCCTCTTGAGTTGGCATCTTGGCAGCCTTCTGCTTCTTTGCCTTCTCCTTCTTCTCCTGAGCTTGAACTGATTGTGGATCATCTTCATTCATGACATCCTCATTGTCCTCAAAGTCTAGATAAATTGGAAAATGTTCCTTATCCAACTGATATTTTCCTGTGCCCATCTTGGAGTTGATCAATTCTTGAATCTGAGGTACATATCCACAGCTCCTCTTCTGATCTACTGCAGTCCTCTTGATTGTTTCAATTATGAGGCTCATGACTTTGAACTTTTGTGGCACATCAAACATATGCAGCATGTTGATGGCATGCCCTCTGATCATGTTGTGGTCACCTGACTTGGGCAACAAGGTGTGCCTTAGAATCCAATTTATGGTTGCCAACCCTGATAGCAGAAAGTGAACTGATCCAAACTTGTGAGTCTCTACTGCCTTGTCTAGAATTTCCTTGTACATGTGAGCCATTGAATTGTGACCCAACTTCTTCTTTGCATAAATGTCCAGGTCATCCTCATTTTCCTTGGGGGCATTTATCAGACTTGCCCCTTCTTCAACAGTGGATTGGTACCTTGTACCTTCAGACATCCAAACAATTCTACCATCTGGATAAAAATGTGCTGTGGAGTAGAACTGCATGATAAGGTCATCATTCCAGTTGGTGAACTTCTGTCCAACAAAATCAGCAACTCCACAAGCAACAAAGCTTTCTTGCACTCCAGGGTAGTGCTCTTCATTATCCTTGATGTAGGTCCAGTCGACCCACCTCATGTCACAGACTATAGGCTTCTTGTCCAATAGAATTGTTTCATAAAAATCCTGCTGTTCCTTTGTATGGAACCTGTAGTCAACAGCAGTTCTTCTTCTTGAAGCATATGGATCTTCCATCCTCCACAGCCTCAGCCCTGAATCCTTCCTGATTCTCATGTCCTCAGCCATAGGATGGGCATCATCGTGGTCTGGTATCTTGGGCTTGAGCTTTCTAAGGACCTGTCCTTCTTCATCTTCATCTTCAGCAACATTGGGCACTCGGGCCTTGTTCTTCTCAGCAGCTGGAATGCTCCTAGTATTCCTCTTTGGAACTTGCTTGGCCTTGGAGGCAGCTTTGGGTGCATCTTTGGGCTTGGATGTTGCAGCCCCTGATCTGATTGCATCTCCCATAAGCTTAGCTGCCTTAGGTGCTGGTGTAGCATCCTCTTCCTCTTCTTCATCCCTTCTCATAGAGGGCTTTCCAAGGACCTTGGCTGTTGTAGTTATTGCTCTCTTCTTTTTCTTGTCCTGATCACCATCATCCTTTGATTCAATTGTGAACTTCATAGTTTCACCAGTGGGGACTTTCTGAGGTTTGGATGATGTTTCTTTCCTTGCAGGTGCCTCTTTGGGTTGAGCTTGAGCTGGCACTTGAGTGGACTTCCTGGCCTTTGGCATTGGAGTTCTCTTGGCAGGAACTTTCTTCTTCAGACCTGGCTTTGTGCTCCGTGAAGAGCCATATTCTTTCTTGAGCACCACTTTCTTGGAAGTGGCCTCATCTTCCTCAGCTTTGTAATCTTCATCCTCAGAATATGAAGTTCTTTTCCTCCTTTGCCTAGTAGCAGCCTTAGGCAAATTGCTAGGAGTACTTCTGCTCCCATCATCTGTAGTTGAGGGACTAGTGCCCTCACTCAAGTCCATCTGCTCTTCTGACCTGTTTTGGCTGTCACTTTGATCTGACATACTACAAAAGCTGACTGCTGACCCTGTGAAGAGTTATAGATGAGATAGAAAAGATGAGCATCACAAAATGCAGAGATTTTTGCAAAAGAAAGATTCAAAAGTTCAGTTTTAGTTTTCCATAGAAAGCATGTCGGATCAACCGATTTTCAAACTTGGTGATACCGAAGCAGTTTTGGAACCTAAACTGATGATCTCGGTTGGACCGAGTTTCAGTTCGGTGGCACCGAGACTGCTAGGGTTTCACAGAATCCTCAAATCGGTCGCACCGATTAGTAATTCTTGGTCAGACCGAGAGTCACTAGTGCAATGGCATAAGCCAAATCGGTGAGACCGAGTTTTTCAACTCAGTGGTCCGAGATGGTTTCGGCGGAAACCTAACCCTAAAAATTTGAATCGCATCTAATCTATGGACTATTTTGGCTGGATAGAAGAGTTTCAATCGTGGCAAGATTCAATAAAAGAACAATGTGCTTGGAATCAGACGTGGATAGCACAAAGATCAAGTCCATACCCTAACTTGGCGGTGGACTTGCTACGGTGCCAACGGCGGGGACGAAATCCGTTGACGGCGGCGGAGACCAGCGACAGGAGGCTGCTGGCGACGAGGAGACGATCCGGAGACCATGATGGCAGAGCGAGCTATCGCGCGGGCAAAGGGTTTCGGAGAAATTTCCAAAATTTTGCCCGTGGCTATATATAGCCCGACCCTGTCGGTGTGACCGAGTTGAACAACTCGGTGGCACCGAGATGCATAATTGTGTTCAGTTACAGCAAATCGGTGAGACCGAAAAGTTCAAATCGGGTGCACCGAGATTGAAAACTCAGATCAACTTAATGATCTCGGTAGGACCGAAATGGACGAATCGGTCTGACCGAGAATCACAAAGAGGTTTTGGAAGTTTAAGTCTATGACGAATCGGGGACTCCGAGTGCTCCTCACACAGAGTGGTTCGAATCTGACTTGATCAAATTTTGTGATGTAGCATGAATAGAGTTTGAGATGAGAAAAGCATAGATAGCTAAAGAAGGTTCTTAGGCATTCTTGTCCATCCACTTGGCAAAAAGAAAAGAACCCAAACAATCAAAACAACAAGTGGATGTCCTTGAATGAGTAAAATATGCACCAACATGCTCACACAACAAGATGGCAAATGAAATATGTGGCAAAGCATGCACAACCAATTCTAGCATCTATCAAACAATTGGCGATGACTAGGTCATCTATATATGAGTATATTGACTTAGGAGTCAAATGAGAACATTTGATCATAGGTCATACTCATCATTTAAGCTTAAGTGGGGTTACCACTTTTACATAATGCATCGATGTGTTCACACCATTAGAGTTGCTTTGACTCAATTCTTAGAGTTAAGCTCCCCCTAGATGTGATATCCCCCCTTAGAGGGATGAACTAACCTTGGGTTTTGTCGATGATGACTTCATGTAGGTGTTGAAGATGTGGATGCTCAATGTTGGTGTAGATCATTTGGAGTAATCCTTTGGAGTGAGTTGCACTTTCAACTTACCTACATGGGTTAGTCCCACAAGGAACAAACAAGAATATCCATAGACATAGAGTGATCCACACAAGATGATGTCCATGAAATCATTAGGTTACCTTGTCCCTTGTCTTACCAACATGAGGGTTTGTGACTCCTTGAACTAGTGCAAGATGTGGAAGTTGATTGCACTTGTTCTTGCCATAATGATATGAGTGAAGAATGTTGGCGGAGTCACCCTCAAGAACTCTCTAGTTCTTCTTCTTCAGGATCCACATCATCTTGATGGCAATCCTTGGAGTTGTAGTTGTACTTGATGAAGTAGAACTTGACGTAGTCTTGGGGACCCACTTGAACGAGGCTTTAGGTGCTTCTTCAAATGCATCAATCTCTTCTTGAAGCTTGTCCTTGCCTTTGTTCTTGTGGTCTTGTGGTGGAATATCATCTTGAGCTTGTGTTCCCTTGAAGGAAGTAGGATCATACTTCTCTTGTTGAGGAACAAACTTTGTCTTGGGGTATTGATCTTCTTCCCACTCAACTCCAATGGCATTGAACTTCCGTTCAAAACCAACACCTTGATTCTTCCGGTGCCTTCCTTGCTTGCTTACAATTTCCTCGAATTGCTTACTCCCGGCAAGGCTCTTGTAAACACCTTTCTCTATAATTGTGACACTCCAAAATTTTAATTTGGTTTTTTATCAAAAACCTTGTGGTTTTCTTTGAAAAGAGGCCATTTAAATTTTCTTTCAGAAAACCTTCCTCTTAAAAACATCCTTTGCTTTGGCAAGGATTTTATTTTTCAAACTTTGGTGTTTGAATCTTTTGAAACTTTTTCTCTGTTGGTTCCCTCTCAAATTTATTTTTGGGAGTTTAAATCTTTTTCTTTTAAAATGAAACTCTATGAAAAACTTGGGACTTTCATATCTTGAAAACCACCCATGACTTGGCATTTTTGCCCATGTGGTAAAAACCCCTCCAAAACCTCCCCTCCCCCTTGTGATCAACCTAAGTTCTCTGTCCCAACTAATCCAAACAAGTTTTGGATTTTATTCTAATTATTTTTCCTCTCAAATCAATTCTGAAAATTATTTGGAGCCTGAGTAATTTTCAAAGCAAGTACCCTATTGCATTTGAGTTTTGACCTCAAACCAACTCTCCTGGATAGTCCTTTGTACCCACAACTCAGAACCATCTTGATCCACTCCTACTCTTTTCAAATTTTTCAAAATTCAGTCTCTGCAAGTTTGGACCAGATTTGCCAAATTTGATGAAATTCATATCTACACTCCTCCAAAAATTCCACCAAAATTCAGGAAGCCTACTGGAGCAATGAGTAGCCACTCCACCAAAAATCAGCTCAAGGAAAAATCACCAGAGGCCAAATTCATTCTGTCGAACACCTTGCATGCACTGTTGCTGTTCAAAATTCAGAAAATTCAGTTTCAGTGTCGTTTTCGTCCGTCAGTTTCTATCACGCGTAGACAGTGCGCTTGGCTCGATGCTCGTAGCCCCTCCCTCTTGTCCGGAGCTTCACACGCGTGCGTGGAGCCTTCCTGGCGTCGGTGGCGCGCTGGCCCGCCCTCGCCGGCGTCTTCTGCGGCGTCGGGACCTCCCGTGGCGGCCGACAGAAGGCACACCACGGCAGAACGCCGTTCAGCGCCGCCCAAAGCCCCTTGGCTCTCCGCATGTCCCTGTCGTGCCAGCGCACGCCCGTGGCACCGTCGCCGTGGCCCGGCAAGCACGGAACGTGCTCCCTGCCGCCGACGGGCCGCGCCACCCCCGTTCTGTCGAGCTCACCCATAGCACCAAAACCCGGCCCGTTTAGCGCCTAAATGGGATCGGTGGACCTCAACGGCAATGCCCAAACCCCTAATCCCCCTGCACATCCACGGCACCGCCGTAATCACTCGCCGGAGATCCCCGTTCACGGCAACCGCCTCGGGCCGCCTATAAAAAGGGCCCCCGAGCTCACCCTCGTGCACGCAGCATCACCACTCCTCACCAACGCCACGCCAGGCCACTAGGGGGACCCCGAGGAGGTCTCCTCCCCCAACTCCGGCCGCCCCGATCCGCCTCGGCCTCCACCATGATTCGCTCCGGTGAGGCCATCTCCGGCGCCCAAACCCCGTCCGTTACCCCCTCTAGCTACCAGGAACATAACCCCCTCTTCAATTTGACCTCTGCAGCCCTCTCCGACGAGTCCCTCGACCACCCGAGCCGCCGTCCGCCGGAGCAAAGCTCGCCGTCGACGTGGTACTCGCCGGCGACCACCACCACCACCATCCGACGTGGAATGGCGCCCTGAGCACGGAGGTACCCTCCGATCCCCCTGCCTCGCCGTGGATCGCCGCCGGCGACCACCGCGGCTCTCGGGCGCCAACGAGCTTCGTTCCCCTTTTTTTTGAAGTTCAAACCTGACAGGTGGGACCCCACCGTCAGCCTCTCTGCTCTCTATTGAAACGTTTTCTAGAAGCGCCTTCGGGCAAAGTACGTTTTCCCTTTGGGCTGGCGTAGTTTCTGCCGAAGCGTTTCTGTTTTTATAAGCTAGCCCCTGGAAACTTTCTGTTTCATTATAGATGAGTCCCTGGGCAAAAACCCTTATAACTTTTAAATAGAAAAGTATTTTTGATTGATTCTTTTTCTGTTCTCTTTAAAATTTTGTCTAGTTTTTATCAGATTTATTTTAAAAATATTTGAAATACTTTCTGTGCACTCCTTGGTATTTACGATAGCGCATATATTTTCTTTATACCGTAGATACCGAAGGAGGTGACGGAGCCGCGGACTTCACCGAGCTAGGCTCCGACTACTCTGAACCAGGCAAGCATGTTTGAACTTTTGATATGATGAGTGTCTTGGCATGTTTTGCATTTAGTTAGTTTCATAGCATGCTGAGAAGCATATCGATGAACGTTATTTTATGTGACAATGAGGTAAGTGAGTTCGATGAATCATATGTGAATGGATGTGAGGATGAATGGCCATGTGTTGGCATGAGTATGGGTGAGATGGCAGTGTCGTAGCATGCCAGTCTTACGCTAGACTATGTGACTTCAGTGTCAAACCGTATCGGTCCAATTCCTCTCATTTCCTTCCCTGTACTACCACATATTTTCCGCAAGGAATATGGTTTAGTAAGTTGTAAACCGCTTTTCTGGTACACACCAAAAGGAGAGGCCGTGATGATGGTTCCATGGCCCTGGATTAAAGCCAGTCATCCGGTCAGGGGGCACGGGTGTTTCCGGTTGGGACCGAGAGGGGGGCACCCCTTAGAGCGCGCGTATATAAATTTGATCCCATGCTATTCGAGATTGTGATCTCCCCGTCTCAAAAGTTTTTCTTGGACGATGTCTAGGGTGATTCCTAGCATCGAGAGGTAGGATGGGTGTGTACTGGTTAGCTGTGTTTTCTTCCGAAATACCGTAAACGGAACTAGTCCTTCGTGACTACGGAAATCCATTGGCTGTGGGAAAAAATTTGTACAAACTCTGCAGAGTCTTATATTCCTCCAAATCATCTATTCCCTGTCCCAGATCGATATTATCTTATCCTAATCAAATGTCAGTTTTGATGGCAGAGACTCCGGTGATTCGCTTGAGTGCTAATTCCGGTTAAATGATTATCCCTGTGGATGGACTAACCCATTTATTCTTATGAATTAAATGTTTATTATGTGTATTATTTACCTGTGAATAAAAGCCCTCTATGTGATGTCGCCCCGATGTCCGACTGTGGCATTTCTTTTAAAGCCCTTTCTGTGATGTCGCCCCGATGTCCGACTATGGCATTTCTTTTAAAGCCCTTTCTGTGATGTCGCCCCGACGTCCGACTGTGGCATTTCTTTTAAAGCCCTCTCTGTGATGTCGCCCCGACGTCCGACTGTGGCATTTCTTTTAAAGCCCTTTCTGTGATGTCGCCCCGACGTCCGACTGTGGCATTTCTTTTAAAGCCCTTTCTGTGATGTCGCCCCGACGTCCGACTGTGGCATTTCTTTTAAAGCCCTTTATGTGGCGTCGCTAAGGCGCCCGACTGTGGCATCATTTCCTTTTATTTATTTATTAACCTTTTGAGGCGTCGCTTCAGACACCCGATCGGTATTCATTTGTGTTTTATTGGGATTTCAGGCGGACTACCTTCGTTTCCCTTTTACTTACCTTGTTATGCTAATTTTTGAATGTACCTTGGTGAATTATTCATGACGCATCCATGCATGCATTTGTTATATCTTACGTCCGAACTGTCTTGCGAGTACTTTCAAAGTACTCACTGGCTTGTTGATTTGGCCAGATGCTGACGAAGGCGATCTCATGGATGAAGAGTATGATAGCGAGTCCGACACCTAGAGGAGTCCTAGTCAGTCTCGTGCGACCCTGGATTTGGTCACTGTTTTATATCCGCTTCCGCTACCAAATAAATTCATCGAGCCTCACCTCGACGCTCGATGAGATGACAGACTTAGAGTCTTGTATTTCTCTCCCCGCTGTGTTTTTCCACCACTGCCCTATCCTCGAGTCAGTAGTATGCCTCCACACCACTGTGTCATGTCCGCCATTATGTATAATTGTTGGTGTGCTTGTAATAATTTGGTTGGGCCACCGTAGTTCGACCCTGTAATATATTTTATGCTACTGGCTTATTGTATCAAGAATTTGTCTACCAGTGAGGAGGATTTCTCTCATACTGGACTCAAAAGTTTGGTTTCTCAATAAATATTTTTATTGGAAAACCGGTTGTGACAAGCTTGGTACCAGAGCCAGGCTGACTGTAGGAAGCCGCTAGGTGCGATCGCTAATTGGTTATTAGCATGATAGAGCTAATTTATATTTTTGCAATTGTAGTCATTTTCTGTCAGTCAGCATAAATTTATAATCTGACCCTGCAGAATTTTTGCCTACTTTTGTAGATGGCCGACAACAGCTGCGAGTCTCAGACCTTCGCCAACGTGCCCGATGGGTTCGTCAAGCTTCTTTCTTTCATCGTTCAGGTCGCGATGGGGCCATCCGTGCACCCGGTCTTCACACTCTGCCGGCACCGAGTCAACGACAGTCTGACCGTGCACCAGGCCGTGGTGCAGTTCAAGGGAGGGTGTGGTGAGTTACGCCGCTTCCGATTCGTGGGAAGAGCCATGTCTACGGAGAGGCATGCTATGCAGATGGCAGCCCGTGAGGCGATAGCTCGTCTCATGGATGTCCTTCCCGTGATGAAGACTCGTCGTTACCGTTATCTTCCGTGCCATGTGCCTTACACCTGTCACTACGCATACTCCTGCCCCAGAGGAGAGCGAGACAAGGCTTTTGAGATGCTCATTGAGTATCTCCGGGCCCTGGAGGCAGCCTTCGACAACCTGGTGGACGACTTCGTAGCTACCTGCATGGACTCAGTTCATGGCTGTGCTGCCAACAGGAGGGAGCTCCTACCCATCGCACCGCCACTGACTTTTGTCTCGTCATCAGCATCTTTCACGCCTACTCGTCGCCTGCCTTCTACCGAAGAATTCAACCAAGTCATTGCACCCTCTTCAGCGCGCACTGCACCACCCTTCGCACCCACTCCTGTACGTGTTGCTCCGCCCCTGGAAACCGCTCCGTCCACTCTGCGCAACACTACACGTATGGAGCCCATTAGCGAGGAGGAAGTTGAGTCCCCAACCTCGCTACGCCTCACCCTCGGCAGGGCAAAGGAGGTCGTCAACATCTCTGCCTGAATACGCCTAGCTGCCATGTAATGTACCGCTTTGTAAGATATGTACATAGGTTGTGAGAAGTAGCCTGTTTGCGCATCATGTAGGATCTGGAGAAGTGCACTAGCCTAAATAACATGTCAGGATTATGTACGCATATCCTGAGTGATGTATTGTATAATTACCGCCCGCGTGTAAGATATGTAATGAGTAGTCCTTCTCCGTGCGCAAGTCGATTTGTTTTTTTTAAGTAAGCTGAGTTATTTAGTTTTATTTGCCAGCTTTATACATTTATGGATTTGTTTTTGCGACTCTTTCCGCTTTTCTTATGGATCTTACAAATATATCCCCAGAGTGAAAAATGTCTCGTCCTTGGACTCGCTCCATGCCAACTCCATCAGAGGAAAATTATGATGCACAACCCAGCAACGAGTTCACTCAGGGACAGTCAAGCCAACAGGGCAGTGAATCGGCACTTTCACAGATGTGCCGCCTTTATGAACAGAGTCAGCAACAACATCGTGAAATGATGAACCAAGTCATCAACATGGGAAATCACCATGGACAGTATCAGCAGCATTCCAAGTTATCTGAGCTACAGAAGACACGTCCTCAAACATTTTCTCACACTGACAAACCCCTTGAAGCTGAGGACTGGCTTCGAGATATGGAGAGAAAATTAATTATTGCAAAATGTTCAGACCCCGAGAAGGTATTATATGCTCCGCACTATCTCACAGGAGCAGCCGCATCGTGGTGGGAGAATTTTCTGCACATGCATCCCAACGAAAATGACATAACCTGGGATGATTTCAAGGAAGGTTTCTGTGGTGCACACATTCCTAAGAGTATTGTGAAAATCAAGAAGAGAGAATTCGATGACCTCAAACAAAGGAACATGACGGTGTCAGATTACAACAGTCAATTTACTCTATTATCCCGCTATGCCAATGAAGAGCGTATGACTGAAATCAAGAAGATGGAGAAATTCCTTGACGGTCTGGCGCCCGCGCTTAAATGCCAACTGGTCGTGCACACTTTTCCTGATTTTAAAACACTGGTGGACAAAGCCATTACTCTGGAAAATGAGAGACGCAGTCTAGAAGATATCCGCAAGCGGAAAAGGGACCAGACTAACCATGCTCGCAACCACCGAAGCAGGACAGATTTTCAAAAGGGTGGGACACACAAATCCTCATCCAATGTCTCACGCCCAATCAAGAATTTTCATGCAAGGGACAAGGAATTCACCTATCGCCCTGGCGTTACTTGTTACGCTTGTGGAGAAGAAGGGCACTATGCCAAACAGTGCCCCAAGCCAAGGAATTCAACCCCAAAGCCAAACAACGGCGGCAACAATTCCGCGCCCAAGCGAAACAATTTCAATCCCAACAATAACCACAGGAAGGGTCATCTGAACCACGTAACCAAAGAGGAGGCACAAAATGCTCCGGATATCGTACTCGGTACGTTTCCTGTCAACACAATACCTGCAATGGTTTTGTTTGATTCTGGAGCTTCTCACTCTTTCATTTCGAAAAGTTTTGCTTTGCAAAATAATTTTTCGATGCTTCCCCTGGAGAAATCCATGACCATCAAGTCCCCTGGGATTCAGCAAGTTACTCAGAATTACTGTCAGAATGTGGTCATTGAGTTCGAAGGATTGGAGTTTCACGCAAATCTTATTGTGTTGGAAAATAAAGGACTGGATGTCATCCTAGGGATGGATTGGCTAACCACCAATAAAGGTTTTATCGACTGTTTCAACAGGACCGTAATTCTCACACACCACCAAGGGAAGACAATAAGAGTATCAGCCAAGGAAGGAAAAATACCCCGGCAACCGAGATTAAATAAGGTGGACGTTTCTGAGCTAAACAAGGTTACAGTAGTGTGTGAATTTCCAGATGTATTCCCTGAAGAACTACCAGGCATGCCACCAGACCGGGAAATAGAATTCCGCATTGAGCTAGCACCAGGAACCACCCCCATATACAAGAAACCATACAGAATGGCACCATCCGAGTTGATCGAGTTGAAGAAGCAAATAAAGGAATTACTGGAAAAAGGATACATTCGAGCCAGCTCCTCACCTTGGGGATCACCAATTTTATTTGCCAAAAAGAAGGATGGAACGCTGAGATTGTGTATTGACTATCGAGCACTTAACATGGTCACAGTCAAAAACAAATACCCGATGCCAAGGATAAACGATTTGTTTGATCAACTCGCTCAGGCCAAGGTATTCTCAAAAATTGACTTAAGGTCAGGATACCATCAATTGAAGGTACGAACGGAAGATATCCCCAAAACAGCCTTCACCTCCAGAAATGGACTGTACGAGTTCACAGTGATGCCATTTGGATTAACTAACGCCCCAGCATAATCTGTTCACCTCATGAACAAAGTATTTATGAAGTTTATGGACAAGTTCATCGTGGTATTCATCGACGATATACTGGTATACTCCAAGACACCAGAAGAGCACGCAGAACATCTCAGGATTGTGCTAGGAGAGTTAAGAAAACACCAATTGTATGCCAAGTTCAGCAAGTGCGAATTTTGGCTAAGACAAGTAGGCTTTCTAGGCCACGTACTGACCCAAGACGGTATTGCAGTGGACCCAGAGAAAGTCAAGGCCGTACTTGGCTGGAAGTCACCAGCCAGCGTTACATACATACGGAGTTTCTTGGGAATGGCAGGATATTACCGCAGATTTATTGAAGGATTTTCCACCATAGTCAAGCCTATGACACAGTTGCTCAAGAAAGATAAGAAGTTTGAATGGACAGAAGCCTGCGAGAAAAGTTTCCAAGAGCTAAAGCGGAAGTTAACGACAGCACCGGTATTAATTGTACCCGACATACACAAGAATTTTGAAGTATATTGTGACGCGTCCAGAAAGGGTCTCGGATGCGTATTGATGCAGGAAGGCAAGGTTGTCGCCTACGCTTCAAGGCAACTTCGCAAGCATGAGTAAAATTATCCCACTCATGACTTAGAAATGGCAGCAGTTATTCATGCACTCAAGGAATGGAGGCATTTCTTACTTGGGAATCGATGTGAAATATATACGGATCACAAAAGTCTCAAATATATTATCACGCAGCCAGAACTAAATTTACGGCAACGACGTTGGTTGGAGTTGGTAAAGGATTATGATGTTGGTATCCATTATCATCCAGGGAAAGCAAATGTAGTGGCCGATGCCCTTAGTCGGAACCCCAGCTCCGACGAAAACAATCTGCACAGCTTGAGGCCCGAATTCCAACAAGAATTTGCCAAGCTCAACTTGATAATGGTGGCAGAAGGCACCATATCAAACTTGGAAATACAACCCAACCTTGTGGAGAAAATTAAAGAAGCTCAGCCCGGTCACACCAGCATCGAAGGCATCAAAAGAAAGTTGAGTATGGGCAAGGCCTCAGAATTCGTAATAGACAATGAAGGAATATTATGGTACGGAGAAAGGCTCTGCGTGCCAAACATAGAAGACCTTAAGCAGCAAATTTTAGCTGAAGCACACACCACTCCATATTCGATCCACCCTGGAGGAACCAAAATGTATAAAGATATTCAGGAAAGATTTTGGTGGCACGGTATGAAGAGGGACATAGCCGCCTTCATTGCATGTTGCGACTCATGTCAACACATAAAAGCTGAGCATCAGAGACTAGCCGGATTACTGCAACCGAACAAAATACCTGAGTGGAAATGGGATGAAATAGGGATGGATTTAATTGTCGGACTACCTCGGTCACGACACGGGAATGATGCCATATGGGTCATTACTGACAGGTTGACCAAAGTGGCACACTTTATTCCAGTGAAGACGACCTACAACACTCAGAGGCTTGCCAGGATTTATCTTTCCTGCATAGTTTGTCTGCACGGTGTCCCGAAGACTATAATATCCGACAGAGGCACCCAGTTCGTCTCAAGATTTTGGGAGCATTTACAACAGGCTCTGGGAACCCAACTAGCCTTCAGTACCGCATACCACCCACAGACTGATGGGCAAACAGAACGCGTAAACCAGGTTTTAGAAGACATGCTGAGAGCATGTGTCCTCACATATGGAACCAGTTGGGAAGAAAGCCTGCCATATGCCGAGTTCGCGTATAACAATAGCTACCAGGCCAGCCTACAAATGGCACCATTTGAGGCTTTATACGGACGAAGATGTCGTACCCCGTTAAATTGGTCAGAGACCGGAGACAGCCGCATCTTCGGACCAGACATGCTCAGAGAAGCCGAGGAAAAGGTCAAGCTAATCAGAGACCGACTTAAGACCGCTCAAAGTTGACAGAAGAGTTATTATGATCAGAAACATCGTAGGGTCAGCTTTGAACCCGGTGAGTTCGTATACCTGAGAGTGTCCCCTATGAGAGGATTGCAACGGTTTAAGATTAAAGGAAAGTTAGCATCAAGATTCATTGGACCATTCTGCATAGTGGCACGAAGAGGCACCGTAGCCTACCAGCTAGACTTACCCGAAGACTTGTCCGACATTCACGACGTGTTCCACATCTCTCAATTAAGGAAGTGCGTAAGCAACCCAGAGAAACAAGTATCCCATGAAAACATTGACGTGCAGCCAGACCTCACTTATCGGGAATGTCCCGTAAGAATATTAGAGGAGTCTGAAAGGAGGACCCGACAGAAGACCATCAAGTTTTTCAAAGTCCAGTGGAGCAATCACACCGACAGTGAAGCAACTTGGGAAAGCGAGGATTTTCTTCGGACAGAGCATCCACACTTATTTAAGGATCAACTGAAATCTCGGGGACGAGATTTTTCCTAAGGGGGTAGGTGTTGTGACACTCCAAAATTTTAATTTGGTTTTTTATCAAAAACCTTGTGGTTTTCTTTGAAAAGAGGCCATTTAAATTTTCTTTCAGAAAACCTTCCTCTTAAAAACATCCTTTGCTTTGGCAAGGATTTTATTTTTCAAACTTTGGTGTTTGAATCTTTTGAAACTTCTTCTCTGTTGGTTCCCTCTCAAATTTATTTTTGGGAGTTTAAATCTTTTTCTTTTAAAATGAAACTCTAGGAAAAACTTGGGACTTTCATATCTTGAAAACCACCCATGACTTGGCATTTTTTCCCATGTGGTAAAAACCCCTCCAAAACCTCCCCTCCTCCTTGTGATCAACCTAAGTTCTCTGTCCCAACTAATCCAAACAAGTTTTGGATTTTATTCTAATTATTTTTCCTCTCAAATCAATTCTGAAAATTATTTGGAGCCTGAGTAATTTTCAAAGCAAGTACCCTATTGCATTTGAGTTTTGACCTCAAACCAACTCTCCTGGATAGTCCTTTGTACCCACAACTCAGAACCATCTTGATCCACTCCTACTCTTTTCAAATTTTTCGAAATTCAGTCTCTGCAAGTTTGGACCAGATTTGCCAAATTTGATGAAATTCATATCTACACTCCTCCAAAAATTCCACCAAAATTCAGGAAGCCTACTGGAGCAATGAGTAGCCACTCCACCAAAAATCAGCTCAAGGAAAAATCACCAGAGGCCAAATTCATTCTGTCGAACACCTTGCATGCACTGCTGCTGTTCAAAATTCAGAAAATTCAGTTTCAGTGTCGTTTTCGTCCGTCAGTTTCTATCACGCGTAGACAGTGCGCTTGGCTCGATGCTCGTAGCCCCTCCCTCTTGTCCGGAGCTTCACACGCGTGCGTGGAGCCTTCCTGGCGTCGGTGGCGCGCTGGCCCGCCCTCGCCGGCGTCTTCTGCGGCGTCGGGACCTCCCGTGGCGGCCGACAGAAGGCACACCACGGCAGAACGCCGTTCAGCGCCGCCCAAAGCCCCTTGGCTCTCCGCGTGTCCCTGCCGTGCCAGCGCACGCCCGTGGCACCACTGCCGTGGCCCGGCAAGCACGGAACGTGCTCCCTGCCGCCGACGGGCCGCGCCACCCCCGTTCCGTCGAGCTCACCCATAGCACCAAACCCCGGCCCGTTTAGCGCCTAAATGGGATCGATGGACCTCAATGGCAATGCCCAAACCCCTAATCCCCCTGCACATCCACGGCACCACCGTAATCACTCGCCGGAGATCCCCGTTCACGGCAACCGCCTCGGGCCGCCTATAAAAAGGGCCCCCGAGCTCACCCTCGTGCACGCAGCATCACCACTCCTCACCAACGCCACGCCAGGCCACTAGGGGGACCCCGAGGAGGTCTCCTCCCCCAACTCCGGCCGCCCCGATCCGCCTCGGCCTCCACCACGATTCGCTCCGATGAGGCCATCTCCGGCGCCCAAACCCCGTCCGTTACCCCCTCTAGCTAGCAGGAACATAACCCCCGCTTCAATTTGACCTCTGCAGCCCTCTCCGACGAGTCCCTCGACCACCCGAGCCGCCGTCCGCCGGAGCAAAGCTCGCCATCGACGTGGTACTCGCCGGCGACCACCACCACCACCATCCGACGCGGAATGGCGCCCTGAGCACGGAGGTACCCTCCGATCCCCCTGCCTCGCCGTGGATCGCCGCCGGCGACCACCGCGGCTCTCGGGCGCCGACGAGCTTCGTTCCCCTTTTTTTTGAAGTTCAAACCTGACAGGTGGGACCCCACCGTCAGCCTCTCTGCTCTCTCTATTGAAACGTTTTCTGGAAGCGCCTTCGGGCAAAGTACGTTTTCCCTTTGGGCTGGCGTAGTTTCTGCCGAAGCGTTTCTGTTTTTATAAGCTAGCCCCTGGAAACTTTCTGTTTCATTACAGATGAGTCCCTGGGCAAAAACCCTTATAACTTTTAAATAGAAAAGTATTTTTGATTGATTCTTTTTCTGTTCTCTTTAAAATTTTGTCTAGTTTTTTATCAGATTTATTTTAAAAATATTTGAAATACTTTCTGTGCACTCCTTGGTATTTACGATAGCGCATATATTTTCTTTATACCGTAGATACCGAAGGAGGTGACGGAGCCGCGAACTTCACCGAGCTAGGCTCCGACTACTCTGAACCAGGCAAGCATGTTTGAACTTTTGATATGATGAGTGTCTTGGCATGTTTTGCATTTAGTTAGTTTCATAGCATGCTGAGAAGCATATCGATGAACGTTATTTTATGTGACAATGAGGTAAGTGAGTTCGATGATCCATATGTGAATGGTTGTGAGGATGAATGGCCATGTGTTGGCATGAGTATGGGTGAGATGGCAGTGTCGTAGCATGCCAGTCTTACGCCAGACTATGTGACTTCAGTGTCAAACCGTATCGGTCCAATTCCTCTCATTTCCTTCCCTGTACTACCACATGTTTTCCGCAAGGAATATGGTTTAGTAAGTTGTAAACCGCTTTTCTGGTACACACCAAAAGGAGAGGCCGTGATGATGGTTCCATGGCCCTGGATTAATGCCAGTCATCCGGTCAGGGGGCATGGGTGTTTCCGGTTGGGACCGAGAGGGGGCACCCCTTAGAGCGCGCGTATATAAATTTGATCCCATGCTATTCGAGATTGTGATCTCCCCGTCTCAAATGTTTTTCTTCGACGATGTCTAGGGTGATTCCTAGCATCGAGAGGTAGGATGGGTGTGTATTGGTTACCTGTGTTTTCTTCCGAAATACCGTAAACGGAACTAGTCCTTCGTGACTACGGAAATCCGTTGGCTGTGGGAGAAAATTTGTACAAACTCTGCAGAGTCTTATATTCCTCCAAATCATCTATTCCCTGTCCCAGATCGATATTATCTTATCCTAATCAAATGTCAGTTTTGATGGCAGAGACTCCGGTGATTCGCTTGAGTGCTAATTCTGGTTAAATGATTATCCCTGTGGATGGACTAACCCATTTATTCTTATGAATTAAATGTTTATTATGAGTATTATTTACCTGTGAATAAAAGCCCTCTCTGTGATGTTGCCCCGACGTCCGACTATGGCATTTCTTTTAAAGCCCTTTTTGTGACGTCGCCCCGACGTCCGACTATGGCATTTCTTTTAAAGCCCTTTCTGTGATGTCGCCCCGACGTCCGACTGTGGCATTTCTTTTAAAGCCCTCTCTGTGATGTCGCCCCGACGTCCGACTGTGGCATTTCTTTTA
>NC_041391.1:332247463-332331554 GCF_002162155.2 Triticum dicoccoides | reverse complement strand
TGTCGCCTCGACGTCCGATTGTGGCATTTCTTTTAAAGCCCTTTCTGTGATGTCGCCCCGACGTCCAACTGTGGCATTTCTTTTAAAGCCCTTTCTGTGATGTCGCCCCGACGTCCGACTGTGGCATTTCTTTTAAAGCCCTTTATGTGGCGTCGCTAAGGCGCCTGACTGTGGCATCATTTCCTTTTATTTATTTATTAACCTTTTGAGGCGTCGCTTCAGACACCCGATCAGTATTCATTTGTGTTTTATTGGGATTTCAGGTGGACTACCGCCGTTTCCCTTTTACTTACCTTGTTATGCTAATTTTTGAATGTACCTTGGTGAATTATTCATGACGCATCCATGCATGCATTTGTTATATCTTACGTCCGAACTGCCTTGCGAGTACTTTCAAAGTACTCACTGGCTTGTTGATTTGGCCAGATGCTGACGAAGGAGATCTCATGGATGAAGAGTATGATAGCGAGTCCGACACCTAGAGGAGTCCCAGTCAGTCTCGTGCGACCCTGGATTTGGTCACTGTTTTATATCCGCTTCCGCTACCAAATAAATTCATCGAGCCTCACCTCGACGCTCGATGAGATGACAGACTTAGAGTCTTGTATTTCTCTCCCCGCTGTGTTTTTCCACCACCGCCCTATCCTCGAGTCAGTAGTATGCCTCCACACCACTGTGTCATGTCCGCCATTATGTATAATTATTTGTGTGCTTGTAATAATTTGGTTGAGCCACCGTAGTTCGACCTTGTAATATATTTTATGCTACTGGCTTATTGTATCAAGAATTTGTCTACCAGTGAGGAGGATTTCTCTCATACTGGACTCAAAAGATTGGTTTCTCAATAAATATTTTTATTGGAAAACCGGTCGTGACAATAATTCCCTTCAATAAGCTATTTTCTTGCTCAAGTGTAACTTGGCTAAGAGAATCATTAGTGGAATCAAGAGAACTACTAGAAGCAACAATATTGGATTTGACATTATTATTGTTACTACTAGAGGTAGTAGCTTTCTTGTACTTGTTACTAGACTTGACTTGAGGTATGTAAGTGGATAAGCGTAAACGCTTGGCAATGTAAGAAGAACTTTTCTTGCGAAGATCATCATTGATTGCTTTTAAGAACTCATGCTCTTGCTCAAGATTGAGCTTTTCAAAGTGTAACTTCTCATGAGCCCTTAAAAGTTCTCGATGATCTTCGTAGATAGTTTCATGAGCTAACTTAAGAGAGTTTAGTTCTTTAGTTAGAAGCTCAATCTTCTCCTTATCATTGTCATTGGTTTTATCTTTATTAGCATGATTAGTTGACGTTTCATCATAATATTCATCACTAGAGTTGTCAACAAGTAGATCATCATCCACAAGCAAGTCATCTTCATCACTATTGAAATCAACATACTCGGGATGTGTTACCTTTGGACCTTTGGCCATGAAGCATCTTCCAACACCTTCATTTGGTGAATCAAATATGTCGTAGGAGTTGGTTGACACAAGTGCTAGACCGGCAACACATTCATCTTGAGTATATTCGAAGTCGGAGTGATAGCTTCTCTCGGAGTGATTGTCGGAGTCGGAGCCGGATACCCATTCACCAACATGAGCTTCATGTCTTCGTTTTGTGTAGCTCCTTGATGACTTTTCCTTCCTTTCCGAATCCTTGCTTCTCCGTGAGGGTCTTCGTTCATAACGATCATCTCTACTCCTCTCTCTTGGTGGTGATTCTTCTCTTTTGCTCCTTCTTCTTGGAGAATCTTCTCTTCTTTTGTAGGGTGTCATACACTCATTGGAGTAGTGTCCGGGTCTCCCGCAATTGTAGCAATTGCTCTCTTGACTAGAAGATCTTTTGTCATTGTAAGACCTTGACTTGGAGCTTATTTCTTTGCTTCTACTCTTGTAGAATTTGTTGAAGTTCTTCACCATTAAGCTCAATTCTTCATTGAAGGTTTGTTTCTCACTTGATGATGTGGGGGCTTCACTTGAGGCTTTGTAAGCACCACTTGACTTGTTGTGAAGTTCCTCCTTATCCTTGAGTGACATCTCATGAGCAACAATTCTTCCAATGACTTCCGTTGGCTTGAGATCTTTGTAGTTTGGCATCATTTGAATCAATGTGCACACGGTATCATACTTTCCATCCAATGCTCTTAGAATCTTCTTGATGATGAATTTGTCGGTCATCCCTTCACTCCCTAAGCCGGCAATCTCATTTGTGATAAGAGCAAGCCTAGAGTACATTTCAGCGACACCTTCACCATCCTTCATTTTGAACTTGTCAAGCTGACTTTGGAGCACATCCAACTTGGATTCCTTGACAGACTCGGTACCTTCATGCATATCAATCAAAGTATCCCAAATTTCCTTTGCATTCTCAAGATGGCTGATTTTGTTGAATTCTTCGGGGCACAATCCGTTAAAGATGATATCACAAGCTTGAGCGTTGTATTGCAGCATCTTCAATTCTTCCGCATTAGCTTCATGGTTTGGTTCTCTCCCATCGAAGAATTCACCTTGCAAGCCAATACAAATAATTGCCCAAACGGCGGGGTTATGTCCAAGAATATGCATTTTCATCTTATGCTTCCAACTAGCAAAATTAGTACCATCAAAGTAAGGACCTCTACGGTGATAATTTCCCTCGCTAGATGCCATAATCTCCTAGGTTGTGAAACCAAGGCTATGACCACCAAAAGCTATGGAAATCAAAGCAAATGGAGACCAAAGCTCTGATACCACTTGTAGGACCTTGAAGTATGTCTAGAGGGGGGGTGATTAGACTACTTGACCAATAAAAACTTAAGCTTTTCCCAATTTTAGAGTTAGGCAGATTTTAGCTATTTTAGGACAAGTCAAGCAATCATTACACAATTCAAGCAAGCATGCAAAGAGTATATAGGCAGCAGAAATTAAAGCATGCAACTTGCAAGAAAGTAAAGGGAAGGGTTTGGAGGATTCAAACGCAATTGGAGACACGGATGTTTTTGGCGTGGTTCCGATAGGTGGTGCTATCGTACATCCACATTGATGGAGACTTCAACCCACGAAGGGTAACGGCTGCGCGAGTCCACGGAGGGCTCCACCCACGAAGGGTCCATGAAGAAGCAACCTTGTCTATCCCACCATGGCCGTCGCCCACGAAGGACTTGCCTCACTAGCGATAGATCTTCACGAAGTAGGCGAACTCCTTGCCCTTACAAACTCCTTGGTTCAACTCCACAATCTTGTCGGAGGCTCCCAAGTGACACCTAGCCAATCTAGGAGACACCACTCTCCAAGAAGTAACAAATGGTGCGTTGATGATGAAC
Source organism: Triticum dicoccoides (assembly GCF_002162155.2). Lineage (NCBI taxonomy): Eukaryota > Viridiplantae > Streptophyta > Magnoliopsida > Poales > Poaceae > Triticum > Triticum dicoccoides. The sequence continues at coordinate 332,328,252 of NC_041391.1, read as the reverse complement.
TCCTTGCTCTTGTGCTTCAAATGATAGTCTCCCCAACACTCAACTCTCTCTCATAGGTTTTGGATCTGGTGGAAAGAAGATTTGAGTGGAAAGCAACTTGGGGAAGGCTAGAGATCAAGATTCATATGGTAGGAATGGAATATCTTGGCCTCAACACATGAGTAGGTGGTTCTCTCTCAGAAATGGTAAGTTGGAAGTGTAGGTTCGTTCTGATGGCTCTCTCCATGAATGAAGAGGAGGTGGAGGGGTATATATAGCCTCCACACAAAATCGAACCGTTACACACAATTTACCAAACTCGATGGGACAGAATTGTTAAACTCGGTCGGACCGATTTAGTAAACCTAGTGACCGTTAGTGATTTTCTGTGGGACTGACATGCATCTCGACGAGACCGATTCAGTTAGGGTTAGGGCATAACGTAATCTTGGTAAGACCGATTACACAAACTCAGTGAGACCGATTTGGTAATAAGCTTTCCAGAGAGTTGGTTAGGTAAACTCGGTGGGACCGATTCGCTCTTTTCAGTGAGACCGAAATGTTACAAAAAGGAAACAGAGAGTTTACATTGCAATCTCGGTGGAACCGATCGCTCACTTCGGTTAGACCGAAATGTTACGAAGGGAAACAGAGAGATTACAACCCCATCTCGGTGAGACCGAGATCCCTATCGGTAAGACCGATTTGCTTAGGGTTTGTGGCAGTGGCTATGACTTTTGGAATCGGTGGCGCCGGATAGGAAGAATCGGTGTGACCGATTTTGGCTTTGGGTTTAGGTCATTTGTGGATGTGGGAAAGTAGTTGAGTGTTTTGGAGCATATCACTAAGCACATGAAGCAAGAGACTCATTAAGCAACACCTCATCCCTCCTTGATAGTATTGGCTTTTCCTATAGACTCAATGTGATCTTGGATCACTAAAATATAAAATGAAGAGTCTTGAGCTTTTGAGCTTGAGCCAATCCTTTGCCCTTAGTATTTTGAGGGATCCACTTTCATCATCCATGCCATGCCATTCATTGAGCTTTCCTGAAATAATAGTCTTGGAATAGCATTAGCTCAATGAGCTATATGTTGTTATGAATTACCATAACCACCTAGGGATAGTTGCACTTTCAATCTCCCCCTTTTTGGTAATTGATGACAACATATAGATCAAAGCTTCGACAAACGATAATAAGATTGAATATCATTGTCGCTTTGAGAAGTATGTGATAAGCAAGAGCTCCCCCTAAATTTGTGCATAGTTTTAGATTTGCTTTGGACTGCAAATGCACAATGAATTAGGCTCATGGGTTACTCTTCCATGTCACATACATCTTGGTGGAGCGCTCAAAATAATAAACAATGAATACATGCACTCATCACCAAGCATAGTGAGTGATCACATAAGATAGATAGGATAATATCAAGCATGCATAGGTGTAGCTTATGATCAAACACATGATCATCAATGTCTCACAAGCATAGTATCTCAACCAAAAGCAAACAAAGTTTGAAAAACCACCAAATAAAACAAGAGAGAACAAAAGCAACACACTCTCTCTCATTGAGCTTTTGAGCTTTTGAGCTTGAGCCAATCCTTTGTCCTTAGTATTTTGAGGGATCCACTTTCATCATCCATGCCATGACATTCATTGAGCTTTCCTGAAATAATAGTATTGGAATAGCATTAGCTCAATGAGCTATATGTTGTTATGAATTACCAAAACCACCTAGGGATAGTTGCGAATCGATGGTGAAGTTTCCGGCGGCCGGAGGTTGAAGATGAGGTCGGGGATGATGCTGCAGGGCTCCCGCGGGAGCATGCATCGGCGTGTAGCTCCATGGCATGGCGGTGGACCTCGTGGTCTCATTGGTTGTGCGAGTGGTGGCCTGTAGCCATGGCTACGGTGGTGGTTTCAGCGAGCTCTGCTCGGGGAGAGAGTAGAGGAGGGGGGAAGTGCGTCCAGAGGGAGAGGGGAATGGACGAGGGGGTCGAGGCGTCTCAGCGGCGCACGGACAAAACCTGGGGAGGGCCAGGCAGGCAGCTGCGTGTTGCCGTGCGCGGGCGCCGTGCACTGCTTCCCCTCTACCTACTGGACTGGTTTGTTGGTCTGCCAGGTAAGACGGCCCAGGTAGTTTCCTCACTCTCTCCTTTTTATATCTTTCTGTTTTCTATATTTCTATAGTTGTTTTGGATTTTGTTTGCTAACCAAATCATTTTTGTAGCTTCTGAAATTTATTGTGGATGCAAAATGGATTATTCCAAAACCCCACATAAAGTTTCAGAATTATTGGAGCTATGAATTATTTTATAACATTTAAAGCCCCAATTCAAATACAATATGATTTAATCCAAAGATCCACAATATTCCACAAAAATGTTCACTATTTTGGGTTTGGAATCAAAGCCTTGCCAAAATTATCAAGCATTGATGAAGGCATTTTGGGTTCATTGGTAAGACAATTTGAATTTGAACCTAGTTGAATTCATTTGGTGCAAGGGTTTGATCATCCCCATTTCACAATTAACAAGAATTTGAACATGATGCATGGATGATTATGCAACTATATGCAATCAAATTCTAGGGCTGTGACAACTCAACAACACTAAACAAAAATCTCAACCCGAGATTCAAGACATGAGGTAAGAAGACAAAGGGGACACAAGACCAACACAATCTTTACAATCCAGGTTTCACTTCCTAAGGACGTTGATTCGTTGCATCAGGTTGATCTTGACATCCTCACTTTTGAGATCTTCATCCATGCGATGATGACAGAAAGAAACTCTACTCTAATTGATCTTCTCGAAGATCAAGCTATTCAAGATCAACTCATGTAGTGAGACGTGGGAACATCTCTAGAGTTGAGACATAAATCACACATTAGGTGCAATGGAAAGAAGTAGATGACAAGGGTTCAATTGGTAGGCAAAAATTACACACTTAAGAAGGTGGTGAACGGATGTCAACATAGCGAGGAGTTGATTACCCTTCATAACAAACGGGGCACCTTGGAGAAGGTGAGTCATAGATTATTCACTGAAGTGGCAGAAAGAAATACTTTTGATACAAATATCATTAAAACCCTCTATAGTAGCCTAAGGCAAATAACGATCGATCGTTTGAAGGAGTTCGAAAGAATGGCATACTCAGACTAGAATGGATGATGTGGACTACTTGTTGAAGACAACGCGATGGATGATTTCTGCTTATCATCGAGAAAGGATAGGGCCTAGGGTAAGCCCACTTTTGAAGATGTTCCTGAATAGCTACCGAGAAGGGCTGCCCATGGTAAAATGGCACAAAGGCGCGTGCAAGCTGGGAGCAAAATGCAAATGTTGGGAATGATTCTAGTAACTGTGGAAAAGCCCAACAGTCGAGAGTGATTCCACTATTTGAATGGTTATAGTATAATCGAAGAAACTGGGAGCACAAGAATCCGTAAGGAGCAACTTCTAGAATAAGTCGCACAAAATCCTCATGGAGAAGATGGTCAAATTGCTCAATCAAAATACTACAATAATAGATCTTCCAGCCAGGTGCATCCACTTTACGAGAAGCTACATTACAGATCTAGGGAGAATTCCAACCATCATATCTGCCTCAGATTCAGATCTGGTTGGGGTCAGGATATTCCAGACTCATCATGTCTGAGAGGAAGGATTGCCACACAAATTGACGAGATGATGTTGCAAGATTCTTGATAAAGGAACTACGATAGCAAGCTCCAAAACATGAGTGGGTTCTGCTACACACATGTGAACACGCTGTCCCAAACAAGCATGACCACATAGTAGTCTTATAATAAAATACTATCGAGTTCTGATTGGGAATCATCATTAATGATATCAAAGTCTTGTGCAAGTCCATCTGGGCCCTTCAGGAATAACATTTGAACTTCTTATCCTTGAACAAATCAATCCGTGGCTTTGTGTGCTAGGGATACTTATAGAATGAAGGTTGCAAGTGTCCAGACCATAGAATACTTCGCACTTATGCATGAGTGAGTTGGGATAATTCCATGGGAAGCAGAAAATTCTTTCTCGAATCCACAATGGCAACTTACATCAAGTGCACATGAATTAGAGGAAGTCTCTTCTTTCATCCAAACATGCAATTCGTGAATGGAACACGAAGGCATTGCTTACAAAGTTTCCAACACTAGCTTAATGTCCAACAAAATCATGGAGTAGATAAGAATGTTGTCGATGGGCTCAACAACAACTCATCTAGGTTTCCATATAAATGGAATTCCACAATCATGTGAACAAGGTGATAGCATTGGTCAGACCCAAAGGATATAATGGTGTATGCTCGAGGGACAACCGCGAGTAAGACAACATTACGAACATCGTTGGTTCTGATTTGATTTGAAGATATCCCATACGCAAATCAAAGATTTGAGTAAGACAATAGGTCCAACGATTGATCACAATGACCAATCAATGAAGATATCATCTTTCTTCAACACACATATGCAAAAAATATCCCTTTCGACCAAACTAAGTTAGGCAAAGCTTTTATCTTCCAACTCTCCAAGTTGTTGTTTAGCTCAACCAACTAGCTCAGGGACATCCAACACAGGTTTTTGGAGAAGGGGTGGTTTACTGAAAAACCAACCTGATCACGGGCTCAACATAACGGTCAAGGGACAACTTGGTGATACTTCTGTGAAGATATTCGTAAAATCACGAACCACCCAAATGTTATTAAGCTTGAGAACAATCTTGCTTCTAAGGCAAGACGATGTGATCAAATAAGAAAGGGGTTGACACAATCCAACTCATTGATCAAAGAGTGCACCAGAAATAAGGACGAGGTAGCACGAAACCCGCATCGAAGCCTTGGGAAGTTGGGAAGTTGGTATCAGAGCCTGACTGCCTGTAGGATTACCAAGCCAAACTGGTCGAAGTCGAGTCTAGAAATGCTTTAGTTATATAAGGGAATTGATTGTGGAAGGGAACGTAAGGCTCTTTAATCCTTTACCTTATGTCCTTCTGATCTTAGTCACCCTCCTCTTTCGTACGGGGATTACGAACTAGGCTTCTCATTCTTCTATTAGGATCATGTGTTACTAATCCATAGACTTATAGGATTGATGGTTTCAAGCCTCAGTTCAGTTCCTACTACTTCCGTGTGTTCATAGCTGGCCTTAAAACCTTGATATTGTGATGTTGAGTGGTTATGCCACCATTTTGCAGGATGCCTCAAATCTTTTTGAGCATTTACAGCCGTTATGTTGTCTCAGTCATCCCAGGTTTCTAAATAGTCCGATGCATTTGCAAATCCCTTCTTTCCGTTCCCGATGTTCCTTTTGGCCAGATTAACCACATAACCAGTGTGTTGAGGTACTTCATTGCCTCAGTTTATATGTTTAAGCTATTATTATGACACTAGGATATTTAATAGAACCACCTATTACTCTAGCTTGTCAGTTATCCTTAGTGTGATAATTCTGGCCAACATCCTCGAAAGCATCCCGTGATGCCATTTAGTTAGTAGGCACTCTATTCATGGGTTCTTGAACCCGAGATTCACCCTACTTACCTCATGTTGATAGTGTCTGCTAGTTCCTTTAGGATATTAGTAACCTTTGTGATAGTCCTCGAGGTTCGTGGTATATCCTTCTTCCAAATACCATGACTTATGGCAGAAGTTCTTCCTTGAACCAAATATCATAACCAGAGTGCTCTTGATGAGTTATCCATTATGGTCGTGACTCTACAAGTCCTACCTCTCTGCATGGATTATCCGGAGGAAACCCGTTGAACTTGGTTTGACATAGTAATCTATGCATCCACAACTCAGAAAGTTATATGCTCCTTGAGTTGTCCATTTTTAGGTGTATTCCGACCATCATCTATCAGTTCATAGTCAAGAGTATGTGTGCATTTGTGTTCATTGATTCCTCCTACTCTTGTACTCTGTCAAGCCATTCTACTTCGAATGACTTGGAGAAACAAACTCCAGTAACTTGCCCATTTCGTGGATTTGGTCAAAGCAGTTGTATTCCGCAGATCAAAATAACAATCCAGTTTTTGTTCTATTCTACCTTGGAATATTATCCTCTTTATGTCAGGAATGTCGTGAGAATTGCACAACCTCTTATGAACTTTTGATTTAGTGATACTCCTCGCCATCATTGTTCATTCCTGGGTTTCCGTGTTGGTGCAACCAGAATACCACAAGTGAATCGTGATGTGTGAAATCAATACTCATAGCAACCCTGTTGCTTGGGAGTTAATGGACAATAATTTCATTCTTAGCATGTTGGTTATTGAACTGACATTCTAAGATTGACAGTGCTATCTATTCCATTCTCCCTGCTCTACTCTTCGATCAATGAGTTAGGATTGTGTCAACCCCTTGCTTATTTGATCACATCGTCTTTCCTCGAAAGCAAGATTGTTCTGGAGCTTAGCAACATATCAGTGGTTCATGATATGTTGAATATCCTCTCGGAAGTAACACCAGGTTGTTCCCGGACCGTTATGTTGAGCTCGTGATCAAGTTGGTTTCTTGTAAACCACCCCTTCTCCAAGAATCTGTGTTGGATACCCTTGAGCTGGTTGGTTGAGCTAAACAACAACTTGGGAGAGTTGGAGGATAAAAGCTTGCCTGACTTAGTTCATTTCAAAGAGATATCTTTGTGTTTGTGTGAGTGTGTTGAAGGAAGGTGATATCTTCATCAATTGGTCCTCGTGATCAGTTGTTGGATTTCTTGTCTTACTCATGGTTGACCATTAACTTTGATTTGAGTGTGGGCTATCGTCAAATCAACTCAGAACCAACAATGTTTGTAATGTTGTCTTACTCATGGTTGACCTCTCGAGCATACACCATTATATCTTTTGGTCTGACCAACGCTATCACCCAATTCACACAATTATGGAATTCCATCTGTATGGAAATCCCGATGACTTGTTGTTGAGCCCATCAGTAACATTTTATATCCTCCATGATTCATGTTGAACGTTAAGCTAATATTGGAAACTTGTGTAAGCATTTTCTTCATGTTCCGTTCATGAAGCATATGTTTGGATGAAATAAGTGACTTTCTCTAATTCATGCGTGTTTGTTGCAAGTTGCCACCATGAATTCGAGAAAGCTTGCTTTTGCTTCCTCTGGAATCATCCCAAGTCAGTCATGTATGTGTGAAGTATTCTTTGGTTTGATAAACTGATCATCTTCATTCCATTTGTATTCCCTAGCACACCAAGCCACTAATTGATTTGTTCAAGGATAAGAAGTTCTTCGATATGTGCACAAGGACTTCGATATCCTTGATGATGGTTCCCCACTTGAACTCGGTAGTGTTTTGTTGTAAGACTACTACTGTTGGGGAACGTAGCAGAAATTCAAAAAATTTCCTACGCGTCACCCAGATCTATCTATGGAGAGACCAGCAACGAGTAGAATGAGAGTGCATCTACATACCCTTGTAGATCGCTAAGCGGAAGCGTTCAAGTGAACGGGGTTGATGGAGTCGTACTCGTCGTGATTCAGATCACCGATGATCCTAGTGCCGAACGGACGGCACCTCCGCGTTCAACACACGTACAGCTCGACGATGTCTCCCACGCCTTGATCCAGCAAGGAGAGAGGGAGAGGTTGAGGAAGACTCCATCCAGCAGCAGCACAACGGCGTGGTGGTGATGGAGGAGCGTGGCAATCCTGCAGGGCTTCGCCAAGCACCTACAGGAGAGGAGGAGGTGTCACGGGAGGGAGGGAGGCGCCAAGGGCTCAGGTATGGATGCCCTCCCTCCCCTCCACTATATATAGGGGCAGGGGAGAGGGGGGAGGCGCAGCCTTGCCCCTTCCTCCAAGAAAGGGGTGCGGCTAAGAGAGGGGGGAGGAGTCCATCCTCCCCAAGGCACCTCGGAGGTGCCTTCCCCCTTTAGGACTCTCCCCTTTTTCCTATATCTTGGCGCATGGGCCTCTAGGGGCTGGTGCCCTTGGCCCATGTAGGCCAAGGCGCATCCCCTACAGCCCATGTGGCCCCCCGGGGCAGGTGGCCCCACCCGGTGGGCCCCCGGGACCCTTCCGGTGGTCCCGGTACAATACCGATGACCCCGAAACTTGTCCCGATGGCCGAAACAGGACTTCCTATATATAAATCTTTACCTCCGGACCATTCCGGAACTCCTCGTGACGTCCGGGATCTCATCCGAGACTCCGAACAACATTCGGTAACCACATACAAGCTTCCTTTATAACCCTAGCGTCATCGAACCTTAAGTGTGTAGACCCTACGGGTTCGGGAGACATGCAGACATGACCGAGACGTTCTCCGGTCAATAACCAACAGCGGGATCTGGATACCCATGTTGGCTCCCACATGTTCCACGATGATCTCATCGGATGAACCACGATGTCAAGGACTCAATCGATCCCGTATACAATTCCCTTTGTCTAGCGGTATTTTACTTGCCCGAGATTCGATCGTCGGTATACCGATACCTTGTTCAATCTCGTTACCGGCAAGTCACTTTACTCGTTCCGTAACACACCATCCCGTGATCAACTCCTTGGTCACATTGCGCATATGATGATGTCCTACCGAGTGGGCCCAGAGATACCTCTCCGTTTACACGGAGTGACAAATCCCAGTCTCGATCCGCATAAAACAATAGATACTTTCGGAGATACCTGTAGTGCACCTTTATAGTCACCCAGTTACGTTGTGACGTTTGATACACCCAAAGCACTCCTACGGTATCCAGGAGTTACACGATCTCATGGTCAAAGGAAGAGATACTTGACATTGGCAAAGCTCTAGCAAACGAACTACACGATCTTTGTGCTATGCTTAGGATTGGGTCTTGTCCATCACATCATTCTCCTAATGATGTGATCCCGTTATCAACGACATCCAATGTCCATAGCCAGGAAACCATGACTATCTGTTGATCACAACGAGCTAGTCAACTAGAGGCTCACTAGGGACATATTGTGGTCAATGTATTCACACGTGTATTACGATTTCCGGATAATACAGTTATAGCATGAATAAAAGACAATTATCATGAACAAGGAAATATAATAATAATACTTTTATTATTGCCTCTAGGGCATATTTCCAACAGTCTCCCACTTGCACTAGAGTCAATAATCTAGTTCACATCGCCATGTGATTAACACTCACAGGTCACATCGCCATGTGACTAATACCCAAGAGTTTACTAGAGTTAGTAGTCTAGTTCACATCACTATGTGATTAACACTCAATGAGTTTTATGTTTGATCATGTTGCTTGTGAGAGAGGTTTTAGTCAACGGGTCTGAACCTTTCAGATCCGTGTGTGCTTTACAAATCTCTATGTCATCTCCTAGATGCAGCTACCACGCTCTATTTGGAGCTATTCCAAACAACTGTTCTACTTGGAGCTATTCTAAATTATTGCTCCATTATATGTATCCGGTCTCTCTACTCAGAGCTATCCGGATAGGTGTCAAGCTTGCATCATCGTAACCTTTACGACGAACTCTTTTACCACCTCCATAATCGAGAAAATTCCTAAGTCCACTAGTTACTAAGGATAACTTTGACTGCTGTCCTGTGAGCCATTCTTGGATCACTCTTGTACCCCTTGACTGACTCATGGCAAGGCACACTTCAGGTGCAGTACACAGCATAGCATACTGAAGAGCCTACGTCTTAAGCATAGGGGACGACCTTCGTCCTTTCTCTCTATTCTGCCGTGGTCGAGCTTTAAGTCTTAACTTCGTACCTTACAACTCAGGCAAGAACTCCTTCTTTGACTGGTCCATCTTGAACTCCTTCAAGATCATGTCAAAGTATGTGCTCATTTGAAAGTATTATTAAGTATTTTGATCTATCCTTATAGATCTTGATGCTCAATGTTCAAGTAGCTTAATCCAGGCTTTCCATTGAAAAACACTTTCAAAATAACCCTATATGCTTTCCAGAAATTCTACGTCATTTCTGATCAACAATATGTAAACAACATATACTCATCAGAAATTCTATAGTGCTCCCACTCACTTCTTTGGAAATACAAGTTTCTCATAAACTTTGTACAAACCCAAAATTTTTGATCATCTCATCAAAGTGTACATTCCAACTCCGAGATGCTTACTCCAGTCCTTAGAAGGATCGCTGGAGCCAGCATACCTTTTAGCATCCTTAGGATTGACAAAACTTTTCTGATTGTATTGCATACAACATTTCCTTACGAAAACTAGTAAGGAAACTTGTCTTGACATCCATCTGCCAGATTTCATAAATGCAGCTAATGCTAACATGATTCCGACGGACTTTAAGCATCGCTACGAGTGAGAAAATCTCATCGTAGTCAACTCCTTGAACTTGTCGGAAAACATCTTAACGACAAGTCGAGCTTTCTTAATGGTGACATTTACCATCATTGTCCGTCTTCCTTTTGAAATCCATCTGTACTCATTAGCCTTACGACCATCGAGCCGTTCTGCCAAAGTCTACACTTTGTTTTCATACATGGATCCTCTCTCGGATTTTATGGCCTCAAGCCATTTATCGGAATCCGGGCCCACCATCGCTTCTCCATAGCTCGTAGGTTCATTGTTGTCTAGCAACATGACCTTCAAGACAGGATTACGTACCACTCTGAAGTAGTACGCATCCTTATCATCCCACGAGATTTGGTAGTGACTTGATCCGAAGTTTCATGATCAATATCATAAGCTTCCACTTCAATTGGTGTAGGTGCCACAGGAACAACTCCATGTGCCCTGTCACACACTAGTTGAAGAGACGGTTCAATAACCTCATCAAGTCTCCACCATCCTCCCACTCAATTCTTTCGAGAAAAACTTTTCCTCTAGAAAGGACCCAATTCAAGAAACAATCCATATTGCTTTCAGATCTGAATTAGGAGGTATACCCAACTGTTTTGGGTTTCCTATGAAGATGCATTTTATCCGCTTTGGGTTCGAGCTTATCAACCTGAAACTTTTTCATATAAGCGTCGCAGCCACAAACTTTTAAGAAACGACAACTTAGGTTTCTCTAAACCATAATTCAAACGGTGTCATCTCAACGGAATTACGCGGTGCCCTATTTAAAGTGAATGTGGTTGTCTCTAATGCCTAACCCATGAACGATAGTGGTAATTCGATAAGAGACATCATGGTACGCACCATATCCAATAGGGTGCAACTATGATGTTCGGACACACCATCACACTATGGTGTTCCAGGCGGTATTAATTGCGAAACAATTTCCACAATGTCTTAATTGTGTGCCAAAACTCGTAACTCAGATATTCATCTCTATGATCACATCATAGACATTTTATCCTCTTGTCACAATGATCTTCTACTTCACTCTGAAATTACTTGAACCATTCAATAATTCAGACTTGTGTTTCATCAAGTAAATATTCTCAACATCTACTCGAATCATCTGTGAAGTAAGAACATAACAATATTCACTGCATGCCTCAGCACTCATTGGACTGCACACATCAAAATGTGTTACTTCCTACAAGTTGCTATCTTGTTCCATCTTACTGAAAACGAGGCTTTTCAGTCATCTTGCCCATGTGGTATGATTTGCATATCTCAAGTGATTCAAAATCAAGTGAGTCCAAACGATCCATTTGCATGGAGTTTCTTCATGCATATACACCAATAGACATGGTCCGCATGTCTCAAACTTTTCAAAACGAGTGAGTCCAAAGATCCATCAACATGGAGCTTCTTCATGCGTTTTATACCATTATGACTTACATGGCAGTGCCACAAGTAAGTGGTACTATCATTACTATCTTATATCTTTTGGCATGAAAATGTGTATCACTACGATCGAGATTCAATAAACCATTCAGGTTTAATACTAATCTTGATGGTAGAGGGAGCGTGCGATGTTTGATTATATCAAACTTGGAAACACTTCCAACACATATCGTCAGCTCTCCTTTAGCTAGTCTCCGTTTATTCCGTAGCCTTTTATTTCGAGTTACTAACACTTAGCAACCGAACCGGTATCTAATACCCTGGTGCTACTAGGAGTACTAGTAAAGTACACATTAACATAATGTATATCCAATATACTTCTATCGACCTTGCCAGCCTTCTCATCTACCAAGTATCTAGGGTAATGCTGCTCCAGTGGTTGTTCCCCTTATTACAGAAGCACTTAGTCTCGGGTTTGGGTTCATCCTTGGGTTTCTTCACTAGAGCAGCAGCTGAATTGCCGTTTCATGAAGTATCCCTTCTTTCCCTTGCCCTTCTTGAAACTAGTGGTTTCATCAACCATCAACAATTGATGCTCCTTCTTGATTTCTACTTTCGCGATGTCAAACAACGCGAATACCTCAAGGATCATCATATCTATCCCTGATATGTTATAGTTCATCACAAAGCTCTAGCAGCTTGGTGGCAATGACTTTGGGGAAACATCACTATCTCATCTGGAAGATCAACTCCCACTCGATTCAAGTGATGGTTGCACTCAGACAATCTGAGCACAAGCTCAACGATTGAGCTTTTCTCCCTTAGTTTGCAGCCTAAGAAAATCGTCGGAGGTCTTATACCTCTTGACATGGGCACGAGCCTGAAATCCCAATTTCAGCCCTCAAAACATCTCATATGTTTCGCGATGTTTCAAAAACATCTTTGGTGCCTCAATTCTAAACCGTTTAACTGAACTATCACGTAGTTATCAAAACGTGTATGTTCGATGTTCGAAACATCCACAAACGACGTTTGGGGTTCAGCACACTGAGTAGTGCATTAAGGACATAAGCTTTCTACTGTCCGCATAATTTCTACTTTCAACTTTCAACTATATTTTTTCTAGGAACATATCTAAAACAGTAGAACTATAGCGTGAGCTACGACATAATTCGCAAAAGGTCTTTTGACTATGTTCAGGATAATTAAGTTCATCTTATGAACTCCCACTCAGATAGACATCCCTCTAGTCATCTAAGTGATTACATGATCCAAGTCAAACTAGGCCGTGTCCGATCATCACGTGAGACGGACTAGTCATCATCGGTGAACATCTTCATGTTGATCATATCTACTATACGACTCATGCTCGACCTTTCGGTCTCCGTGTTCCGAGGCCATGTCTACACATGCTAGGCTCGTCAAGTTAACCCTAAGTGTTTTTGCTGTGTAAAACTGTCTTACACCCGTTGTATGTGAACGTAAGAATCCATCACACCCGATCATCACGTGGTGCTTAGAAGCGACGAACTGTAGCAACGGTGCACAGTTAGGGGAGAACACTTCTTGAAATTTTGTAAGGGATCATCTTATTTACTACCGTCGTTCTAAGCAAACAAGATGCATAAACATGATAAACATCACATGCAATCAAATAGTGACATGATATGGCCAATATCATTTTGCTCCTTTTGATCTTCATCTTCGGGGCTCCATGATCATCATCGTCACCGGCATGACACCATGATCTCCATCATCATGATCTCCATCATCGTGTCTTCATGAAGTTGTCACGCCAACGACTACTTCTACTTCTATGGCTAACGCGTTTAGCAATAAAGTAAAGTAATTTACATGGCGTTGTTCAATGACACGAAGGTCATACAATAAATAAAGACAACTCCTATGGCTCCTGCCGGTTGTCATACTCATCGACATGCAAGTCGTGATTCCTATTACAAGAACATGATCAATCTCATACATCACATATCATTCATCACATTCTTCTTGGCCATATCACATCACATATCATACCCTGCAAAAACAAGTTAGACGTCCTCTAATTGTTGTTTGCATGTTTTACGTGGCTGCTATGGGTTTCTAGCAAGAACGTTTCTTACCTACGCAATACCACAACGTGATATGCCAATTGCTATTTACCCTTCATAAGGACCCTTTTCATCGAATCCGTTCCGACTAAAGTGGGAGAGACTGGCACCCGCTAGCCACCTTATGCACCAAGTGCATGTCAATCGGTGGAACCTGTCTCACGTAAGAGTACGTGTAAGGTCGGTCCGGGCCGCTTCATCCCACAATACCGTCGAAACAAGATTGGACTAGTAACGGTAAGCATATTGAACAACATCAACGCCCACAACTATTTTGTGTTCTACTCGTGCAAAGAATCTACACAATAGACCTAGCTCATGATGCCACTGTTGGGGAACGTAGCAGAAATTCAAAAAATTTCCTACGCGTCACCAAGATCTATCTATGGAGAGACCAGCAACGAGTAGAAAGAGAGTGCATCTACATACCCTTGTAGATCGCTAAGCGGAAGCGTTCAAGTGAACGGGGTTGATGGAGTCGTACTCGTCGTGATTCAGATCACCGATGATCCTAGTGCCGAACGGACGGCACCTCCGCGTTCAACACACGTACAGCTCGACGATGTCTCCCACGCCTTGATCCAGCAAGGAGAGAGGGAGAGGTTGAGGAAGACTCCATCCAGCAGCAGCACAACGGCGTGGTGGTGATGGAGGAGCGTGGCAATCCTGCAGGGCTTCGCCAAGCACCTACGGGAGAGGAGGAGGTGTCACGGGAGGGAGGGAGGCGCCAAGGGCTCAGGTATGGATGCCCTCCCTCCCCTCCACTATATATAGGGGCAGGGGAGAGGGGGGAGGCGCAGCCTTGCCCCCTACTCCAAGAAAGGGGTGCGGCTAAGGAGGGGGGGAGGAGTCCATCCTCCCCAAGGCACCTCGGAGGTGCCTTCCCCCTTTAGGACTCTCCCCTTTTTCCTATATCTTGGCGCATGGGCCTCTAGGGGCTGGTGCCCTTGGCCCATGTAGGCCAAGGCGCACCCCCTACAGCCCATGTGGCCCCCCGGGGCAGGTGGCCCCACCCGGTGGGCCCCCGGGACCCTTCCGGTGGTCCCGGTACAATACCGATGACCCCGAAACTTGTCCCGATGGCCGAAACAGGACTTCCTATATATAAATCTTTACCTCCGGACCATTCCGGAACTCCTCGTGACGTCCGGGATCTCATCCGAGACTCCGAACAACATTCGGTAACCACATACAAGCTTCCTTTATAACCCTAGCGTCATCGAACCTTAAGTGTGTAGACCCTACGGGTTCGGGAGACATGCAGACATGACCGACACGTTCTCCGGTCAATAACCAACAGCGGGATCTGGATACCCATGTTGGCTCCCACATGTTCCACGATGATCTCATCGGATGAACCACGATGTCAAGGACTCAATCGATCCCGTATACAATTCCCTTTGTCTAGCGGTATTTTACTTGCCCGAGATTCGATCGTCGGTATACCGATACCTTGTTCAATCTCGTTACCGGCAAGTCACTTTACTCATTCCGTAACACATCATCCCGTGATCAACTCCTTGGTCACATTGCGCATATGATGATGTCCTACCGAGTGGGCCCAGAGATACCTCTCCGTTTACACGGAGTGACAAATCCCAGTCTCGATCCGCATAAAACAATAGATACTTTCGGAGATACCTGTAGTGCACCTTTGTAGTCACCCAGTTACGTTGTGACGTTTGATACACCCAAAGCACTCCTACGGTATCCAGGAGTTACACGATCTCATGGTCAAAGGAAGAGATACTTGACATTGGCAAAGCTCTAGCAAACGAACTACACGATCTTTGTGCTATGCTTAGGATTGGGTCTTGTCCATCACATCATTCTCCTAATGATGTGATCCTGTTATCAACGACATCCAATGTCCATAGCCAGGAAACCATGACTATCTGTTGATCACAACGAGCTAGTCAACTAGAGGCTCACTAGGGACATATTGTGGTCTATGTATTCACACGTGTATTACGATTTCCGGATAATACAGTTATAGCATGAATAAAAGACAATTATCATGAACAAGGAAATATAATAATAATACTTTTATTATTGCCTCTAGGGCATATTTCGAACAACTACGTGGTCATGCTTGTCTGGGATAGCGTGATCACATGTCTGTTGCAGAACCAACTCATGTTTTGGAGCTTACTACCATAGTTCGTTTCCCGACAATCTTGCAATGTCATCTCATCGATTTGTGTTGCAACCTTTCACTTTCAGACATGCTAAGTCTGGAGTATCCTGTCATCAACCAGATCTGAATCTCAGGCAAAGATAATGGTTGGAACATTTCCTAGGAATTATAATATTGGTCCTATAAACCGGTAAAGTGGATGTTGTGGCTACCCCACCTAGCCAGAAGGCCAACTATTGTAGTATGTTGATTCGGAAATTTAGCCACCTCCCCATGAGGATGTCATATGACTTATTCTAGAAGTTGTTCCTTATGGATCCTTTGTCTTCCTGAAGTCTGACCTATACTTGATGGCCATGTTAATGCTTTAAGTATGACTGTGGTATGTAGAACATCAAGGAGAACATTAGAAGCAGAGTGCTAAATGTCTCTCGGTCGATCATCCAGATTTTGCCTCCTTGATGTCGTCAAGGTAAAATCTGAGAAAGTGTTGTTTTCCTCTGCATTTGCGTCATCCATCATTATTCATCATGGTAGTATGTTGTGTTGCTAGGATCCTCAGCATGGATGTTGGTAAAACCTTGATGGATATGGAAATGCTCAAGTTCTTGAGAGCATGCACAAGCACTAGGTTTTTTCATCGGCATTAACTAGATAGTGCTCTTAGTTCTTTGATCATGCTATAACCATTCAAACGTTGGAATCACTCTCTACTGTTGAGCTTTTTCCCAGTTACTAGAATCATTCCCAGTAATTTCATTTTGTTCCCTGCTTGCACCCGCCATTAATGAGGAGAAGACAAAAAAGGAGAAAGTCTCACATCAACTAGGCAAATTAATGGGCTATGAAGAGGCCCATCAATTAATATCGATGCAAGTGAGTAGGGATTGCCATGCAATGGATGCACTGGAGCTATAAGTGTATGAAAGCTCAAAATTAGAACTAAGTGAGTGTGTATCCAACTTGCTTGCTCACGAAGATCTAGGGTGATTTGAGGAAGCCCGTCATTGGAATATACAAGCCAAGTTTATACAATGAAAAAAATCCCACTAGTATATGAAAGTGATAAAATAGGAGACTCTCTATCATGAAGAACATGGTGCTACTTTGAAGCACATGTGTGGAAAAAGTATAGTAACATTGTCCCTTCTCTCTTTTCTCTCATTTTTTATTTTTTCTATTTTCTCTCTTTTTTCTTTTTGGGCTCTTTGGCCTCTTTTTTTATCTTGGGCTCTTTGGCCTCTTTTTTTTTAATTCTGAAGTCTCATCTCTACTTGTGAGAGAATCATAGCCTCCATCCTTTCCTCGCATGGGACAATGCTCTAATAATGATAATCATCACACTTTTATTTAGTTACAACTCAAGAATTACAACTCAATACTAGAACAAAGATATGACTCTATATGAATGCCTCCGGCGGTGTACCGGGATATGCAATTATCAAGAGTGACATGTATAAAAAATATGAACGGTGGCTTTGCCACAAATACTATGCTAACCACATGATCATGCAAAGCAATATGACAATGATGATAAATGTCATAATAAATGGAACAGTGGAAGTTGCCTGGCAATATATCTCGGCATGGCTATGGAAATGCCATAATAGGTAGGTATGGTGGCTGTTTTGAGGAAAGTTATATGGTGGGTTTAATGCACCGGCGAGAGTTGCAGGGTGCTAGAGAGGCTAGCAATGGTGGAAGGGTGAGAGTGCGTATAATCCATGGACTCAACATTAGTCATAAATAACTCACATACTTATTGCAAAAATTTATTAGCCATCGAAATAAATTACTACACGTATGCTCCTAGGGGGATAGATTGGTAGGAAAAGACCATTGCTCGTCCCCGACCGCCGCTCATAAGGAAGACAATCAATAAATAAATCATGCTCCGACTTCATCACATAACGATTCACCATACGTGTATGCTTCGGGAATCAGAAACCTTAACAAAAGTATTTCTACCGATCCACAATTACTCACTACCATGACTCTAATATCACCATCTTTATATCTGAAAACAAATGCAGGGAATCAAACTTCTCATCTATTTAATGCTCTTTATATGAAAGTTTTTATTATATCCCTCTTGGATGCCCATCATATTAGGAATAAATTCGTAACCTAAGCAAGTTACCATGTTGTTTAGAGACTCTCAAATAATATAGGTGAAGCATGAGAGTTCATCAATTTCTTCAAAATAAAACCACCTCCATGCTCTAAAAAGATATAAGTGAAGCACTAGAGCAACTGTCAAACTACTCCAAACATATATAAGTGAAGATCAATGAGTTGTTGAATAATTAGGTAGCAATGCGAGGACTCCCTCTCACTTAAGAATTTCATATCTTAATATTTTATTCAAACCGCAAGCAAAACAAAATAAAATGACATTCCAAGGATGGCACGTATCAAGTGAAGAAGCAAAAGAACTTAGGCTCAACCAAAACTGACTAATCATTGTTGAAAAAGAAAGGTGGGATGCCAACCAGGTCATCCCCAAGCTTAGATGCTTGAGACTTCTTGAAATATTAATTAGGGATGCCTTGGGCATCCCCAAGATTGAGCTCTTTTATCTCCTTAATTCCTCTCATATCGCGGTTTCCCTTATTCTTAAAAACTTCATCCACACAAAACTTAACAAGAACTCATGAGATAAGTTAGTATAAATCCATGGAAAACCTTATCATTCTCTACTAAATAAAATCACTAAAATTATAATTTACATTGCATACTAAATGCCTCTGCATATTTAATACTCTCATCCTCAAATAGAATCATTAAACAAGCAAACATATGCAAACAATGCAATCATAACAGCAATCTGTCTAAATAGAAGAGTCTGTAAAGGGCTAAGGAACATCCATACTTATTTAACTAAAAAAAATTCTAAAAATTTACCACACTGTAGAGAATTTATCATTGCATATTGTGTCCAAAAATCAAGCTTTTATCACATTTTGACTTCTCTAGGCAATTTTTGGAATAGAGACAAACTTTCTGTTTTGAAATAGCAACTCATATAGTTGCAAATTGTGCATGGTGAAGGCTATCCTTGACATTTTTATTGAAATAAAAGATACAAAACCTTATTCTAAATAACAGCAAGCAAATCTAGACAAAAGAAAATGACGCTCCAAGCAAAACACGTATCATGTGACGAATAAAAATATAGCTCCAAGTGAGGTTACCGATAATGTTGAAGACGAAGGAGGGGATGCCTTTCGGGGCTCCCCAAGCTTAGTTGCTTGAACCTTCATTGAATATTACCTTGGGGTGCCATGGGCATCCCCAAGCTTAGTGATGCGGAGCATACTATGGGCATCACCATGTCAAGAGTCCGTTTGACAGGTGACACGTGCGACCTCTACTTCGCACATGTAAAGGTGAATCTTCTCCTTTACACGTGTTCACTTGAGCCCTTCGAGGATGGTATACTACTTGACACTCCACTCATGCGCATACATAGCTATTGTTGGAACGCTACGGACAACGAGGAGGAGTGCAAGCGCCAAGGAACAACTACACCATCCGCGAGGGTAGCATGGAAGAGAAGACGGAAGAAGACGGAGCTGTGGTGTATATAGCGGCCGGACGGCCGACGTGCCACCAGACGTCCGACACTCTACAGCGCCTGGATGACCAACGTCCACCGTACGTCCGACACACCTTCCACCAAGCCAGACGAAGACGCTACAGTGGCCGGACAACCGACAACCACCCAACGTCCAACAAGTACCAAGGATCGGAAGGCCGACGCCGACTAGATGACTGGTGCCACCAGTCCAGAGAAGAAACCTCGGAAGTCTGACGCCCTCTGGACGTCCGGATCCCCGCGAGCGACCGGATGTCCGACACTGCCTGTGCGTAGCCGGGCCTTTGGCCTTGTATCCCTCTCGGACCTACGCCTCCGTGGCTTAGACTATAAATAGACCTCCCCCTCATCCTTTCTAGGGTTAGCAAAGTGATAGCTCATTTGTATGTGAGCTTTGCTCTCACCTCTACTCTTGAGAGAGAGACTACCACTCCCATGGAGTTCAAGACCTCCATGTGAGAAGATCCTGTGGGTTATCATCAAGACCTCCTCTTGGAGATGAACCTTACCTTGTATCTTTCCCTTTGTTGTTCATGTATCTTGTGGATCTTGTGTGTTTGATTGTCTAGTGGATGTGTGATTGGACTTGTTCTTGAGTGTTTCCCCTTGTGATTTCTCCCCGTTCTTCCACGTGTTCATCGTGTTCTTTGAGGGAACCCACTTCAATCGTGAAAGATCGGCCTACACTGGGTCAGACCTATATCATATGGAATTAGAGCTTAGGTTCATCATGTATTTGGAGTCCCTCCCACCATTTTCTAGCCTTCTTTTGCTTGATTTCATCCTAAATTTAGAAAATCCCCAACAAAAATAGCCGCAATTTTTTTTGTGATTTGTTGGTTTGATGATGTTTTGTTGATTTTGATCCATGCATTTTCTTGGTTTCAAGTGGATCTAGCATCTCCCCAAGTTTCCCCTCTTTCCATCCATCAAATCCCTGAATTTTGACCCCGAAATCCACTTTCTCCGCCCAAAATCGCGTCCCCGATCTCGATCCCGAGTTACCCCAGACTCACCGGAAGTCCGGACATTTACGGACGTCCGGAGCCTATCGAAGCACCGGACATCCGGACATTACTGGACGTCCAACATCCCATTACTGAACGAAAATCACGGATTTCTGAACCTTCCGGACGTCCGTCCACCGGACATCCGACCTTTTCCGGACGTCCGTAACCCGTAGAAAATGACTCGGCTGGAATTTTGTTTCGGCCATAACTAATTCATCCGAACTCTGATTTTGACGTTGTTTAGCTCGTTTTGAAGCTATTGACATTCCTCATCCCAAAAAATACTACCAACACCATTTGACTCCATCAAACTTTCCAAAATTTGGCAAGTTTTCCTAGGCCTTCCACCATATCATCCGCATAACCACCATAGCCTTCCGCAACCTAACCCATTTTGATCCCTATTGTATTAGTGGTTGATTAAGTAGTGATTCGAGTCTCCTAAGGTGTTTTGGCTACTTAGGGACGATTGCTTCTTCATCAAGAACCACCACCGCTTCCGCATAACCTAGTCCACCATACATTTCCGACAACCCAACTTAACCCAAATTTCTTTGAACTTGTTTGAGTTGAGGCTTGTGTCTCCTAAGGTGTTTAGGCTACTTAGGGATGACAACTTCAACTCCGGCACGTGTATAGCCCATCATTCTACTTACGCATTGCCAAGTGCAAACTACCACCGCTTTTCCTCTACCACTATTTGACTTTTGTCCTTGATATTTTGAGTTGCGGTTTTTCCATTTCCTAAGGTGTTTCGGCTAATTAGGAACGGGTAAACATCGACAACACCGTCTCTCATCATTGACACGGACGGTAACCTCGACGGCACCATTGTATATTCCCCTTGCAATTGCATTGATAACCCCTATCCCATTTTGCGTCACTTGCCTATTGAGACTAGCCTTTGAGTATTGTCGGCAACGTTACTTGTGCACATTAGTGATCATTGATCTACATCTCCCATTGCATACATACCATCTCATATTGGTATCGTCATATCATCCTTGTGTCACAAGTGTGTTCCCGCATATATACAATTGCTATCTTGGTTTATACATTGTGCAAAAGTGGCCATACAAAAAAAAGAATAAGATTTTAAGCACAGAAAAAGAGTGCACAAAGGGCTTGTAAGCATTAGCCATAGCATCACAATATATCATATGGTATCATACTCGATCATCTTGGATCATCTTGTGCTAAAGCACCAGAACATACATACATAGCATTCTTGGAATAGAAAGTTTATCCATTTTGCATCTTATAGGTTGTGCACAAGTGTCATATCCGCCTATTGAGCAATCGTGCTAGCGTCTCTCTTGAGTTCTGCAACACGAGCGTTTTCCGTGGCTTCCACATTTTGTGCTCATTCCTTGGTTGCACGACCCCTTTTATCTATTCGTGTGTGTGTTTCCGTGTGCCTTTCATTGCTATTGGTCTACTTGTTTCACTTGCGAATTTGTGAATCTCTTTCAACATTATTGACTCTTGCTAACATTTTGCATCAAAGTTTTGTGCCACTATCCTCAACAAGCTCCACCATAAGCTTTACTTGATAGGTATGAGTGAACAAGTCCGGTACCAATTCCACTATTCTTTCATTTCACATTGAGTGAAACGGGATACATCCTCAACTTTGGGAAAAGGTAACTTGGTATTGTTTATCTCATTTCCTACTCACCTCTACTCAAGTCTTGTGATGGATAGGCAATGCATTTCACCTACGGTCTACAACAACAACGACGAGTTCGATGCCACGAAAAACAACTTCGACGCCAAGATGCAAGCTCAAATGGAGGAGATCAAAGCCCTCATCAAGTCCTACAAGCGATCTTCCTCATCTTCGAGAAGACGCTCAGGAGCACATGCTTCCGAGATACCATCTTCGGCAAGGTCACATTGGCATCGACACCATCACCAACAAGAATGTGAAGGTCGAGAGCTCAAAACCAACAACCACTCAATGACTTCACCATCTCCCTTGGCATCTTCGTCAAGCGACTTCAAGGAATCTTTGCCAATAAGCACCCCAAGACTACGCTCAAGAGAAGCTCCCCAAGCTCAAGTCCACGACTTCCACAAGCTACTACGACCTCGACATCGACCATGTGATTCCTTTCTATGGGACTCAAGAACCCAAGGAGTATCTCGAGTGGGAGCGCTTGATGGACGACTACCTAAAGCTACATCAAGTCCCTTTCGAAGATCAAGTGAAGTGCGCCACAAGAAACTTCCACGACTACGCCTCAACATGGTAGCTTCACACACCTTCGGAGAGCTACGACATGAGTTGGCCCGAGACAAAGAGAGCTATGCGGCGAGAGTTCGTGCCCCCAACCTACACAGAACAATTCGATGCCAATTGGGGAACACCATCCAAGGATCCAAGTCCATCGACGCATACTTCAAGGACATGAAGAATGCCTTGCGACGAGCCGGAGTGGACGATCCCATTTTGATGAAGTTCCACTTCATGATGGGATTGAACAACGACATCTCCAAGACTATCTTCCTCGAGAACTACAAGTCCCTCAACGACAAATATGTTGGTGCTCTCAAGGCAGAACAACACTCATGAAGGCTAAGGCTTCTCCACCCCAAGCTCACTTTGCGACGACCAAGCTCCATGAGAACGAGCATGAGTATAGTACCACCAAAATGTCCCAGCCCGACGAGCTCCAAGACGATGTTCCCAAGTTCAACTTCACCGCCATCCCTCTTTGTGTCATTGATGATGCCGAGTCTACTTTTCCTCTTTTTCAAGACGGTGCGGTGACGAGTACGACTACGGAGACCTTCGAGCACCAAGCTTTGGAGGCGAGCGACAAGGTGGAGAGCAAGGATGATGCTTACATCTTTGGAGATGAGAGTGATGATGTGCGGCCTTCATCCATGATGACGGTGACGAGATGATCGAGCATGGGATTTTCCCTTTGGTCATGGAGGAGAGTGATGATGTGCCATCTTCGGCCTTCATCCACGGCGATGATGACGAGATGATCGAGCATGGGATTTTCCCTTTGGTCATGGAGGAGAGTGATGATGTGCCATCTTCAGCCTTCATCCACGGCGACAATGACGAGATGATCGAGCATGGGATGTTCCCTTCGGTCATGGAGGAGAGTGATGATGTGCCATCTTTGGCCTTCATCCACGGCGATGGCGACGAGATGGTTGAGCATGGGATTCTCCCTTCGACCACGGTGACATATGATGAGTTAAGTGACTTGTGCCACCATATTGAGAGTGAGAGAGAGTTCACCACTAGCCCCACATATGATGAGTTGCCACAATTCTCATGTGAGTAGAGCCACAACCCCCACCACTTGAGTGAGATGAGTGACTCCACCATATGTGACTTTGAGTGCACCTACTTTGAGGGAGTGAGTGAACCAGCACATAGAGAGACTGAGATAGTTGATAAGTCTTGTGAGGCCATTTGCATTTCTAACAACTTTACCTCTACCTTTATTGTGTCCTCTCATTTGGTGCTAGGTGCCATTTATGATGACATGCCGACCCTCGACTACTTCGTCCTCTCATTGGACAAGACGATGGCCATGGTGAAATATGATGCACCCTCCACATGGCTCCATCAAGATGAAGATGACCACCATTTGGTCTTTCCCACCTCACCTCACCACTTGAGTGGAATGAAAATGGTAACATAGGTGACGGTGATGCTCTAGTCCCACTAATGGACATTCTTGACATTTATTTCTTGCATGATGTTGATCCACCTAGTACCATGCTTCATGCTAGTATGATTTCCCCATGCGATGATTTGCCCATTTATAATGAGTATGATGATTCTCATGTGGAGTCTATTAGTTGTGATGCCATGTTACATAGGATTTCTTGTGACAATTCATTAGGTCACATCATGTTTGATAATCCGCTTGACTTGTCATATGCTATGCATGAGATCAACCATATGTCTTATTTGCAATATCTTCATAGTGACTATGCATATGCCATTAAAATAAACCCAGTTTGCACATATGGCGTAGATGACAAGCCCATGGTTATTGGCATTTGTTTTTCTTGTAATGATATTCATATGCTCCCTTTGCATCATTTATCTCATATGCCATGCCATGACTACCTACCTTCGGATATGCATTGTTTTGGATGTTGTCCATTTTCTCCATATGATGTTTCCAATCTTTCTCATGAGGAGACCCCCATAGTTCCCTCATACATGTTAGGAAATTTTCATCCATCCCATTCATTGCATGATCCCAATACTTGTGTGCACCATATGCTCCCCGTGAATAAAAATGCTATTGATGTGCCATATAATTGAATTCTCAATTTGTGTCCCCATCGTGTCATACACAATAACTATTCTTTCATGATGGATGACATGTTCTTCTACCATGCATCAAATTTCTTTGAGCGATGCTTATCTTTTGCTAACTCACATGTGCACATACACATCATGATGGATGATGTGTACATTTACCACGCGCACAATTTCTTTGGTTTCTGTCTCTTTTGTGTAGGTACCTGTTGGGGATATAACTACTAGGTACGACTTGCCCAGGTGGGGCCGGGTTACACCTACGGCGATTCATCATCAGAAGCCCAAGACGACATTTGAAGATGGCGGTTCAGTTAAGGGCCAAGGCCCAAAGGTGGCTTACGGCCCGTAGAGATAAACTGTCATATATGTATGACTTGTATTGTAACACAAGAATAAATAGTCACCGAGCCGGACACTATTTATGAGCCGGCCGGGACTCCGTGAGCCGCTGGGCGTCGACCTCTGTATATAAAGGGACGACCCGGCAGCGATTCGGGACAAGTAATCTCAGATCGAAAGCCAGGTCAAGCGGAGTCGCTCCTTGGTAATCGAGACATAAGCAATCCCACCTCAAATTAGATTAAGCCATTACCTTCACCACAAGGGGCCAAACCAGTATAAACTCTTGTGTCCTTTGTCCCGTTTTAACCCCTTTAAGCTTCCTAATTGAGATGGCTCCATGACTAAGTCCTTTTGCTAGGACATCTGCTGTAACCTTTCCACGACAGTTGGCGCCCACCATGGGGCCAGCGCACGATGGATTTGAATTCTTGAAGGGAAACTTCGAAGGGCTCAAGGGATACACTGTGGGCCGGATGACCAAGAGTCGTCACGGCAAACTCTACATCAACGACGCAGGCTGGGGCCCCGAGGCTGGCTCAATTGAGTACGGGTACCGGGTCCCCTTCAGCAGAATCCATGTCTTCATCGGCAAGATCAGCGAGCCGGGCCCTGAGCCGGACATCTGCACTGACATCGTCGAGACGGCTCAGCGAACGAGACCCACCCGAGCTCGGCCTGCCATGAAGCGTGCCTTCGTGGGATGCATCCATGGAGCGGAATTTGATGAAGGATCTATGTCTGGCGGTGAGACGGCCGTCTACTCTGATGGTGAATGGTCCACGGGTGAGACGGATTCGTTGTATCAAGTGCAAGATGGTGGGCTTGGGGGCTATTCCGATGGCAACAGTATTCTGGACCCCTTTGAGCCGCCAAACAGAGTCGGGATCTTCATGGCTGGCAGTCAACCCGGGCAAAACTCTATGGCTGCGGCAACAATGACTTCCGTGTTAGTAGCAGTGACGGCATTCGGGGCACGAGGCCCTGCGCGCCCGCCGGCTCAAGTGTTGATGGTTTTAATGGATAAGTTGATGGCTTTGTTAACCGTCGTGGTCAACCCGGTGAATCAGGGTCAACATGATGCGGAAGTGGCACAACTGCGTGAGGAGGTAGCACGAGCCAAGGAAGACCTGGCGGCAGAGGACGTCAGGATGGCCGCGGAATGGGCGGCTTTGGATGCTTGGGCCTAGCAGATTCAGTCGGAGGCTTTCCAGCTTACGATGGATTAGAACGCGTCAAATGAGATCATGAGGAGGAGGCACCAGAAGGCTCAGTCCCATCTGCCTACGGTTTATGAGCCTAGAAACCTCTTCCACACACCTGGTGTAGGGCCCAGTAACCCGCCGGAGGTAAATCAGGCTGCAGCGCCCGGGGCTGGGACGTCAGTTCAACCACGTGTGACGGAACCCCCTCGTCTGAATACTGCTCCACCTCCGGACGTACCGACACCATCGGGTCATTATTCTAATCCTTTGGAGAACATGATCGCTACGGCGGCACGATTGGCGGCTCTCCCGGTGGATGGTGACTCTCCGATGGTGATTGAAACACAAAGGGTCGAAGAGCTTCTTCAGACGGCTTTGGCGCAGAAGGAGGCATATTCCTATAGTCGAGATAGGATCCACTCGACCCCTCGCCCAAGCCGGAGCCGGAGCTATAGAAGGCACATGGACTCACTTGCCGTTTCAAGAAATGCTCAGCGCTGCAGCCGCGCGGGCATGACCCAGCGCGTGGTGGAGTCCCTAATTTGGTTGATCAGGACATGATACATCGAGAAGCCGAGCAGACGGCTCAGCGGGCGGCTTACCAGCCCCTTCTGGTTTATCCAACAACCTCGGTTGAGGTAGGGGTGGCCTCAAGATCTGCAGGGGTGCCCTGTTTGGTTCCGGCTCTACGTAACGAGCGTTTTCCCAAGGATTTCAAAGGACCTCGAAAGGTGCCTAATTACATAGCCGACTTACCCCTGAGGCGTGGATTGAAAGTTATGAGATGGCCATGGAACTACTGGATGTCAGTGATGCTGCATGTGCCAAGTACTTCACCATGATGCTGGATGGGATGGCTCGTACTTGGTTAAAGGGACTGCTGGCTAATTCCATCAGTTCATGGGCGGAGTTAAAGGCCCGGTTTATCCAGAACTTCAAGGACACATGCAAGCAGCCCATGTCAATTATGGAGTTGACTAATTGTAAGCAAGAATAGGGTGAATCCACAACCCATTGGATGCGCCAGGTCAAGGCTGTCATACATTCATCCGACAACATGAATGCCGATTCTGCAATCTTAATGTTGGAGAAAAATTGTTGTTTTGAGCGTCTGAGACAAAAGCTGGGGCGGCTCAAGCGCGATTGTAATGACATGGGCCAGTTGATGGCGAATCTAGTCAAATATGATGACTCTGATAGTACCAAAGACCCCGAGTCTGATGATGAGAAGACAGGGAAGGGAAGGAAGAACAATAATGCCAAGGGTCAGCTGCATAACCCGGCGAATCAGGGAGGCAATGGCAAACATAAGGTGGATGGTAGTTCGGAGTTTGTGGCTAACACCAACGCCCAGGGCAATAACCAGCGTCATAAGGGGAGGCCGCCTCCTTGGAACGGCGGGCCAGGTCCTACTCTTGAGCAGTTGCTGAATGAGCCCTGTCCAAGGCATGGCACGCAGGAGAAACCAGCCACTCACGTATAGAAAGATTGTATGATCATGAAGGCTTTCAAAACTCTAACGCATTTGACAACAATCATGGGTCGGGCGGCGGCTCAGGTGGGGGCGGTTTTCATGGCCCGGGTGATGGAGGTGGCGGTTCTAATTCCAACTTCCAAGGCCCCAAGGGTAATCAGAGCGGTTTTAATCAAGGTAATCAGGGTGGTTACAATCAGCAATCTGGCCAGGGAGGTCAGCAGCAGCAGCAATCTGGATATCAGAGTAATCCGAAGCAGCTGAATAGTGGACAGTATCATGTGTTTACCACCAGTTTGTGCAAATGAGACCAGAAGCTTCATAAGAGGGTTGTGACCGCTGTTGAGCCGGCAGTTCCTTGTTACTTGCGATGGTCTGAGCAGCCTATTCTGTGGAGTAGAGAGGATCACCCTCCCCGGGTTGACAATCCGTGTCGGTGTACAGAAGTAGGAGTTCTACTTTGTACCCCTTTACTTGTGCACGGGCAGTCAGAGCCACGCCCACGGCCACACTGAGCAGGGTAGGTGAGGGAAACCGAAGCCACGAGATGATCAAGGCAACGCCAAGACAGAAAAACGAAGAGCAAGAGGGCGAGGAGGACTCCCCCGGCAAGACCCTTGCCGGGGCAGCCTCCGCGGCCCTAGCAAGGGCCTTGCTGGGGAAACTTGCCCAACGCCAGCAGGGCGTGCCACCCTTGAGCCCGAGGTTTCCAACATCATCAGCAACATTGGAACCAAGGCTCGGGAGGCACCTCCATGGTGGCACGCAAATCTTTGTGAATATCATTAACACACAAGACCAGATGAGGACCAGAAGACGAGACCTCCGGCGACATCCTTGCCAGGGATGACCGCAGTACCACGGCAAGACCCTTGCCGGGGCTCCAGCAAGACCCTTGCCGAGGACATCAGCGGGGCCGCGGCCAGGCCTGCACGCGCCAAGACCCCACCGTCGTTCCCATGCAGCTGCCAGCCCAGCCAGCCAGGCAGGCACCCGCGTGGCGACGTGCGGTCCCGAAGCCAACTCAGCAAGCACCTACGTGGTGGCATGCAAATCTTCGTGAAGATGCCGCCACCACACCAGCTCAGCAGCCTGCCAGCCTACATGGTGCTGCCCACCTTGCTGGCCTGGACGCGTGTCGAAGCAGGGCGAGGCAGCGATAAAGCGAGGGGACACCTTAGGGTCGCGTTTAATGCGCCTTGTCCCATAATGGCAAGCGATAAACATAACTACTGTACACTTTCCACCTCTTGTGTGCCACTGTGGCGCCTCCTTCGACTATAAAAGGAGGCCCGAGGCATACTGGAGAGGGATTCGACACTTTGAGAAAGTCACGCTCGATAGCTAGCTCAAGAACATTCAAATAGACACCAAAGCAGGACTAGGGTATTACGCGACCTCCGCGGCCCGAACCTGGGTAAATGACCTTTGTGCTGGCTCTTAGACCCGCTCTTCTCACAACCCCGCACCCGCTGACCACAGTAGGGATCCCGTTGATCCCATAGGTGTCGTTCCCACCGACATCTTTGGCACGCCAGGTAGGGGGCGCGGTCATGAGAATCCGGTCTAGCAGCCAGTCTAGCAGCTCTTCATCGACATGTTTTCCAAGGAAGGAGGCGAACCGACGGGCGACATCATCTGCAGGTGCAGCAAACGCTCGCACGGTGACAGAAAAGCTAAGTCATGTAAAAACTTCGAGCAATTCTTTCTATATAAGGTTATTCTCCTTGGAGATCTTTCCCTCTGTATACGAAACCTGCACGCAATGGGGCCCATCCACTATTGGCAATGCCTTCATTCTATTTCGAGTCTGCTCAACAGTTCGAGCGGTTGCATTGAGAACGACAGGGTAGCCTTCCGCTATTGGCAACGCTCTCGTTCTATATCGAGTCCGCTCGACAACTCGAGTGGCCGCGCTGAGAGCGGCAAGGTGGTTTGCTTGGCCGCATGCACACCTAGTAGGCTATTGGGGATCCGTCCTCGAGGTGCTGCGGCATGGGTTTACGCGCCGGCAAGCCTACCCAATTAACGTAGGGTGGACATACAAAGAAGGATCGAATTGGAAAATAACATGCATTGTTTCAAAAGTACTGTAGGGTTATATTACATCAATTGTTGCTACTCACTTGCGCCCGTGCCTGGAAGCGGGATGAGGCGAAGACATGCACGCCGACGGAACTTACCCAGCTTCAGGGCTCTCCTAGGAGATAACACCCCTACTGCTGCTCTGCGGGGTTTCCGCATGATCACTAAAGCAAGGTAACTACAATGGTGCTCCTGGAGCTGTTTCGGGAGGTAGAAGAGGGCAAGGCTAGCTCTCTCCTCCCTGGGCTATCTGGTCTATCTTCCTCTTTAGGGTCGAACCCTTTGCATGGCTGCCCTGGGGGGTTATATAGGCCTACCCCCCGGGGGTACAATAGTAATCCGGCTAGGCACGGGTCCCAGCCGTCTGCCTCTCAGGCCGCCGTCCTTCCTGCCAGCTTCTGGGGCCCACCGACTGGCGGGTCCCGCGGACAGGCTTGATACTGTAGCGGCACTCCTGATGACGCAGGCTCGATCATCGGGTCGTGGCAACAGTGCCGCCATCTATCGGGCGATCACTGTCGCCATTCCCCGTCTTATCTGATTAATGGCTTGTGGGGCCCGGGAAGAGTCGGCCGACTCCAGGGAGGCCGACTCCCACGGGCCCGTCTTCGAGTTGCCCAGGCCGGCTCCGGCCCTCCCACTGACAGGCGGCCCCGCCGCCTTTGGGTCGTACAAGCCGGCGTCATGGGCAGAGTGCACTGCGTACTGTGGCTTAGGTCAGGGCAGGCATGGGAACAGTGCCGTATCTCGCAGGAGATCTTCCAGCAGTACGGCTTACTGTAGCCATGCCGACCCTTCGCAAGCAGGGGGGAGACGGCCATACCGCACCCGTACCCTGCGTCGTACTTCGGGATAAGGGAGGAGTCTTGGGCCGACTCTCCACAGTCGGCCTCCCCGGAAGTCGCCTGCTTGGAGTCGGCTTATCTGGGAGTCGCTACCTGGTACTCGGCATATCTTGGAGTCGCTCCTGGGACTCGGCCTGAGGGGCGCGGCCTGCCCTGATGTCTTGAAATGTCCTGGGGCTCGGGTTAGCCTACCCGTGGCCCATTACTCCGACAGCGCCCTGCGCCTCCGTCAAGGCATAGTTGACCGAGTCCTCCTTTGCCAGCTGCTCGGCCCTGTTTTCAGGCTGTCCCGCTCCGCCTCTAGCTCCTTCACCTTGTCGCCGTGGGCCAGAGCTTGAGCATCAAGTGCTTCCCTGTGCTTCCGCTCCAGCTCCTAGGTTCGCTGCGTGACGAGCTCCGCGACCTCCTCGTCCTTGCCGTGGAGTGTGGTGGCAAGCGCCGCCTCACGAGCGATGAGATCCTCCTCCTGGGAGTTTAGCTTGGCCTGGCGCTGGGACCGGGCGGCCTCGGCTTGGGCCGCCTCTTACCTCGCTGCCTCCTGGGCCTTCTTGATGTCGGCCTGCTTCAAAAGGAGCTCATACAGGCGCTCAGCGAGCTGGTCTTGAGCAGCCTTCAGCTTCTCGTGGGCCTGGCGGAACCAGGCCTGCGCCTCGGCAACGCGCCCCTTGAGGTTCGCCTCCGCCTTGCCCGCCGCCGCCTCCATGTACTTCGCCTTCTCCATACATGCGCGGTGGAGTGCCTGGAGCTTCCGAAATCTGGCACCCATGGCCCAGAGAAGCTGCTCCTCCTGGGTGCCGCCACCACCGATGCTCGGTTCATCGACAACCTCAAGCTCGGCAGTGGCGAGCACCTCGTCGTCGAACACCTCCCCCTCGGACGGTGCCCTGGTGCCCACCGACCCTAGAAGGTGGACAAACAGGTCGTCGCCCACCTTCAGGTACCTGCTCAAGTCAGAGGCAGCGGAGGAAGAGGGTTGATCATCAACTACCTCCTCCTCGGCGGTGGCCTTGCCGGGCTCCCCGGCAGGCCCCTTGCCAGCCCCCCCGGCAGACCCCTTGCCAGCCTCCTCGGCAGTACCCTTGCTGGCATCCTTGGCGGCATCTACGCCGCTCTCTTCAATGGACCCCTTGGTGGTGTCCTCGGCGGCGGTTTCGGCGGCCTCCTCGGCGGCGACCTTGTCGGCCTTGGCCACGACATCCTGGGCGACCTCCATGATGATGGTGTCGACGTCCTCCGTGTCCGCCGGGGGGGGGGAATCTGGATGCCGAAAGGGGGGATGAGGCGAGGCCAAGATCAAGGATCAAAAAAAGAAGAAGCGAAAGCACGAACAAAAAGCGAGTGACTTACCCGTGCCGGCTTGAGAAGAAGTGGCCCCTCCCCGCCAACATATGTTGTCGGGATGGAGCCGCCAGTGCCCAAGTCCACCTCCTCCACCATGCGCATGGGCTTGGCGCTTGGTGCCCTTGCCGGGGATGCCCCTTAGGGCGGTGTGGTTGATGGGGGCGGCGTGTTGGAGGTGGCCCTCGGTGGCTCCTCCTACTGTCGTCCTACTCCTGCAGCCACGGCAAGGTCAGTGCCAGAAAGTCATACCCCGGTGCACGTTGATAAGGAGTCAGGTGGTGGACGTACGCTGCGAACTAAGCCGGGGGCTCCTTTCCGAGCAGATCTCCACCACCGGCGTGTGCGAAGCGCCCGCCGGGGGCTGGTCGCCCGCCGACGCCTTGGCCCTCTTCGCCACCCTCTGGGCCAGCGTCTCCCTGCCCCTGCGAAGATAAAAACAAGTAACGAGAAGCAGCATGGTCTGGAAAAGCGGAGGTGGAGAAGGGAAGACACTTACTCATCCTCCGCCTCCTCTCCCGCTGCCTTCCTCTTATTCTTTGGGCTGAGGGACCCAAGATTGAAGACGACCCCCGCGTCAACGTCTGCGGGAGGAGGAGAGGGGGATGGAGTCTGGTGGCGCTTGGACGAAGAAGAAGCAGTCGCTTCCTTCTTCGCCACCGTGGTCTTCGCCGCCTTCTTCGTGGTCGCGAC
Source organism: Triticum dicoccoides (assembly GCF_002162155.2). Classification (NCBI taxonomy): domain Eukaryota; kingdom Viridiplantae; phylum Streptophyta; class Magnoliopsida; order Poales; family Poaceae; genus Triticum; species Triticum dicoccoides. The sequence continues at coordinate 332,295,456 of NC_041391.1, read as the reverse complement.
CGTCGTTGGGCGCACGGGCTCCCCCTGGGCCCCTTGCCACGGCCCAGCCCTCCTGGGCCGGGCCGGCTAGCCAGAGCTGGCCTGCCGCAAGACACGCCCTCTTCCCATGGCCGGAGGATCGTCGACCTGGGCTTCTCCCTCGGTCGACTCCTCGACCTCCTCCTCAATGAGAGGGGCCCCGGTGTGGGCACCGCTAGCCTCCCTGGTGGCCCCCCACTGGGCTAGCTCCCTCTCCTCTGCGGCCGCGCCGTCTTCATCCTCCATGCCGCCCATGCTGCCGACCTCCATGGAAAGCTGCGCCTTCGCCACCTGGGCGGCGATGTAGTCAATCTCCGCCTGGGTGGTGTCCACGATGAGCAGCGGCTCGTCACGCTCAAAGTCCTCCGACAAGTTGTCGAAGAACTCCCGCACCTCGCATGCTGGGGGCGTGGACCAGGACGGGTCGAGGCCGTGTGCGTTGAAGCCTAGCATCATAGCAAGAATGGCGGCCTTGCACGTGTTGTTACTCAGCGGGAACACGCCCGGCGGCAACCCAAATAAGGGCCCCTTGATGGCCTTGCCGGCCTTCACGGTCCTGCTGGTCCTCTCTACCCTACCGTCGGCGAACACGTCGAGCTGGAAGAGCCTCTGGCAGTGGTGGGCGTGCCCCATCACCGTGAAGTTGTGCTTCAGGCCGGGGCGGAGCCTCATGATGTCGGCCGCGTTCCTGAAATCCCAGGCCGGCCTCCCCTTGTTGTGCAGCGGGGCGATTCGGCGGTGGATCAAGTCCGCCCCGGTCATCTCAGGGGTGAGCTCGTCCATGGTAAGATGATGGATCCTGGAGACAGCGATCAAGAGCTTCGCGTCGTCGGCATCGACGTCGCTCCAGTCATCGCCGCAAAGCGGCGGGCTCCGATGAACCCTACAGAACTCCAGTGGATTCTTCTCCTCGATCCAGCACCACCGACCCCGCCACTCTTCCCACCTCTCCTTGTGGGCACCCCCCGGATACGTGCCCCTCCCTTGGACCCTCGGGATCCAGGAGATGCTCCCAGAGAGGGCACCCCCTGGCTGGAGGCGAGGGGAGAAGTAGTGGAGGAAGAGCGCCGTGCTGGGAAGCACCCCAACAAAGCCCTCGAAGAGGTGGGCTAAGAGCGCCATGTACGCCATAGAGTTCGGTGTGAGGTCCAGAAGACGGAAGCCAAATGTGCGCATGATGTCATTGAAGAAATCGGAAAAAGGGGGGCAGAGCCCGCAGTAGAAGAAATCGACGAAGAAGGGTACCGATTGGGGCCAGCCTCGCCGCAGTCGGCGGGGATGATGCGCGTGGCAAGGTGCCCCATCGTCTCCGCCGCCCACAGAGGCCTGAAGACATCCTTGAGGTGGAATACATCGACCAACGATGGGGAGAAGTTGGCAAACTGCGCCCGCCGCACCGCTGCCTCGTTCTCCGACTCCTCCTTCTCCACGACATCCTTGGCTGCCCTCCCTTGCCAATCTTGGGCACCATGGAGGCTGGGCGGAGGCAGAGGATCGAGAGCAATGGGGGTGCGGCAGCGGCGAGCTCGAGGAGGAAGAAGATGGGAACGACAGTGCCGAGATTGGGGAGAATGCAAAGGGTAAATGGGCAGCGCGCCTGCGGTTATTCCTTTTTATGGGGAAGGCGCGGGCCACCTCTTTACCATTTACTGTGATGTGACGCCTGCGGGGAGCATGCGCCCCACGCATGCCCCCCATGTCACGCACAGCCCTCCACATCGCGCATTCAACGCGGGTCATGGGGAAGCGCAGCGGGCGGAAAAAATTACCGCGGTAAAATTCGGCCCCCGCCTGCCCGCGCACCGTTCTGGGCCTGGCCAACCAACGCATCGCGCTTATGTGTGGCCCAGGCCCGGGGGATCCTGTCGGTGTACAAAAGTAGGGGTTCTACTTTGTACCCCTTTACCTGTGCACGGGCAGTGAGAGCCATGCCCACGGCCACACTGAGCAGGGCAGGTGAGGGAAGCCGAAGCCACAAGACGATCAAGGCAACACCAAGACAAAAACACAAAGAACAAGAGGGCGAGGAGGACTCCCCCGGCAAGACTCTTGCTGGGGCGGCCTCCGCGGCCCCGGCAAGGGCCTTGCCGGGGCAACTTGCGCAACGCCAGCGGGGCGTGCCACCCTTGAGACCGAGGTTTCCAACTTCATCAGCAACATTGGAACCAAGGCTCGGGAGGCACCTCCATGGTGGCATGCAGATCTTTGTGAAGATCATTAACACACAAGACAAAATGAGGACCAGAAGATGAGACATCCGGTGATATCCTTGCTGGGGACGACCGCAGTATCATGACAAGACCCTTGCCGGGCCCCCGGCAAGAACCTTGCCGAGGACATCAGCAGGGCCGCGGCCAGTCCCGCACATGCCAAGACCCCACCGCCGTTCCCATGCAGCTGCCAGCCCAGCAGGCCAGGCGGGCACCCATGTGGCAACGTGCGGTCACGAAGCCAACTCAGCAAGCACCTGTGTGGTGGCATGCAAATCTTCGTGAAGACGCCGCCATCGCGCCCGCTCAACCGCGTGCCAGCCTACATGGCGCTGCCCACCTCGCTGGCCTAGACGCATGTCGAAGCAGGGCGAGGTGGTGATAAAGTGAGGGGACACCTCAAGGGCGCATTTAATGTGTCTTGTCCCGTAATGGCAAGCGATAAACATAACTACTATACCATTTCCACCTCTTGTGTGCCACTATAGCGCCTCCATCGACTATAAAAGGAGGCCCGAGGCATACTGGAGAGGGATTCGACACTTTGAGCAAGTCACGCTCGATAGCTAGCTCAAGAACATTCAAATACACACCAAAGCAGGACTAGGGTATTACGCGACCTCCACGGCCCGAACCTGGGTAAACGACCTTTGTGCTGGCTCTTAGACCTGCTCTTCTCACAACCCCGCGCCCGCCGACCATAGTAGGGATCCCGTTGATCCCATAGGTGTCGTTCCCACCGACAATCCGGGTCACTTGGCCTTGGTGGTGGTGCCTCAAGTTGGTGATATAAATTCACTAAAGTGCTCATGGATGGAGGCAGTTGCATCAACATCCTTTATTATGAGACTTTCCGTCGCATTGGGTTAACTGATAAAAATCTTAAGATGCCCAACACTGTTTTCCATGGAGTGGTACCTGGTAAGTCGGCGTACCCAGTGGGCAAGACTGAGCTGGAGGTGGCCTTTGGAGATGAGCATGATTACAAGGCTGAGAAGTTTACTTTTGAAGGGGTCAAAATCAAAAGCCCGTATCACGCTCTGTTTGGATGTCCAGCTTATGCAAAGTTCATGGCACGACCATATTATGTTTATCTGCAGCTCAAGATGCCTGGTTATAAGGGAACCATCACGGTGCATGGGAGTCAGAAGATAGCCCTGGAATGTGAGGAAGGCAATGCTGCTTACGCCGAGTCTGTCTGTGCAACAAAGAAATTGAAGTTTTACAAGGACAATATTGACCCGGCAGGCATGTCATCTTTGAAAAAGCCAACTACAGAGCATGAGCCGGTGATGAAGTTTAAATCGTCCGATGACACCAAGCTGATTGATTTTGTTCCTGGCGACTCATCTAAGCAGTTTAGTATCAGTACTAACCTGGATCCCAAATGGGAAAGCGCGCTCATCGAGTTCATCCATGAGAACCGGGACATCTTTGCGTGGAAACCTTCTGACATGCCGGGTGTACCGAGAGAACTCGCTGAGCACACTCTCAATATTGATCCAAAATTTAAGCTGGTCAAACAGTTTCTTCGGCGGTTCAATGAGGAGAGGCGTAAGGCCATTGGTGAGAAAGTGGCCCGGCTCTTGGCGGCTGGGTTCATTGTTGAAGTTTTTCATCCAGAGTGGTTGGCTAACCCGGTGCTAGTGCTTAAGAAGAATGGCCCCTGGCGCGTGTGTGTGGATTACACGGACTTAAACAAGGCTTGTCCGGCTGATCCTTTTGCTCTCCCTCGTATTGATCAAATCATTGATGCTACGGTGGGTTGTGAGCGCTTGAGCTTTTTGGATGCTTATTCTGGTTATCATCAGATCAAGATGGCAATTAAGGACCAGGAGAAGACAGCTTTCATCATTCCTTTTGGAGCCTTCTGCTATGTGTCTATGCCTTTTGGGCTCAAGAGTGCCCAGGCGACTTATCAGCGATGTGTGCAGAACTGTCTTCACAGTCAGATTGCGCGCAACGTTCATGCTTATGTGGACGACATTGTGGTGAAGTCCAGAGAGAAGGAAACCCTGATAGATGATTTGAAAGAAACCTTTGACAATCTCCAGGTTTACAAGATGATGCTTAACCCGGCCAAGTGCATTTTTGGCGTGCCAGCAGGCAAGCATTTGGGTTTTCTAGTTTCCAATAGAGGCATTGAGGCTAGCCCAGAGAAGATCAAGGCTATCACCTCCTTGGCTAAGCCGGCGTGTATCAATGATGTTCAGCGTCTAGCGGGTCATATTGCTGCCTTAAGCCGGTTCATAAGCCGGTTGGGTGAGAAGGCCATACCATTGTATCAGATGATGAAGAAAACAGATAGTTTCGTCTGGAGTGAGGCTGCTAATGACGCGTCCGAGGACCTGAAGAGACAACTAGCTGAGCCGCCAGTTCTTGCTGCTCCCATTGATAAGGAGCCATTGTTTTTATACATGGCTGCTAACACCCATGCTGACAGTGTGGCTATTGTGGTGGAGCGCAAGGAGGCTGGCAAGGAATATTCGGTTCAACGGCCGGTTTAATACAACAGTGGGGTGCTTATTGAGTCCAAGCAGAGATATCCACATTGGCAGAAGCTCGTTTATAGGGTGTTCATGGCTAGCCGGAAGCTTAAACAATATTTTCTGGGTCATCCCATCACTGTGGTCAGTTCTGCTCCTTTAGGAGATATCATTCAACATTCAAAACAGAGAAGCCATAGGACAAGTCGCCAAGTGGGCCATTGAGCTTGGGCCTCATGGTTTAAAATATATGCCTCGCACGGCTATCAAATCTCAAGCACTGGTGGATTTCATCAATGACTGGACAGAGCTGCAGATGCCTGAAGAGAAGCCAGATAACACATATTGGACTATTCATTTTGATGGGTCCAGGCAATTGGAGGGCTCGGGGGCTGGAGTTGTCTTAGCTTCCCCTCGAGGTGACAAATTTTGTTATGTGCTAAGGTTGATGTTTCCCTGTACTAACAATGCAGCTGAGTACGAGGCCTTGCTCCATGGTCATTGAATGGCTAAGGAGATGAACTTAAGCTGGGTGAGGTGCTTTGGCGACTCAGATTTGGTGGCTCAACAAGTCTCAGGCAAATGGTATTCCAAGGATCCCCTCATGGCGGCTTATCACCGTGAAGTTGATGTTGTTGCTGGGCACTTCAAGGGTTATCAAGTGGAGCACATTGATCGCAGAAAGAATGAGGTGGCTGATGCTTTAAGCCGGTTGGGATCTCAGCATAAGCCAGTGCCACCTAACACTTTCTTGGATATTCTGCATAACCCTTCTGTCAAGTTGCCTATAGAGGAAGACTTGGATGTTCCTGACCCGGAAGCGCAATTGGTGGCAGCTCTTCCTGTCATCCCAGATTGTACAGTGCCATATTTGGCTTATATGACCCGGGCCGAGTTACCTGAGGATGAAACCTTGGCCAGGCAGATAACCCGGCGGTCTAAGTCAATGACAATTGCCAATGGCGAATTATACCACCGCAGTGTCACTGGGGCGTTTTAGCGTTGTGTCTCTCCTGAGGAGGGTCAAGAGATTCTTCGTGATGTCCATGAAGGAGATTGTGGCCATCATGCCGGTTCAAAATCCCTTGTGGCCAAAGCTTTTCGTCATGGATTCTATTGGCTGACGGTTCACGCTGATGCTGAGGATTTGGTTAGTAAATGTGATGGTTGTTAGAAATTCTCACGAAGGGCTCACATGCCGGATCAAGAATTGAGGATGATTCCAATTACTTGGCCGTTTGCAGTCTGGGGACTTGACATGGTTGGGCCTTTTAAAGGTCCAAGGATAAAAAGACCCACCTCTTGGTGGCGGTTGACAAATTCACAAAGTGGATTGAAGCAGAGCTGGTCGGCAAGTGTGATGCGGCAACGGCTGTTCAATTCATGAAAAGGTGATTTTATGCTTTGGTTTTCCTCACAGCATCATAACTGATAATGGCACTAACTTGTCCAAGGGTGCTATGAAAGAATTTTGTCAACATGAGCATATTCGTCTTGATGTATCATCAGTAGCTCACCCACAGTCCAATTGTCAAGCTGAAAGAGCCAATCCGGAAATTTTGAGAGGCATCAAGCCCCGGCTTATGGTTCCTTTGCAATGGACACCAGGTTGTTGGGTGGAGGAGTTACCTTCTGTCATATGGAGTATCAATACTAGCCCCAACAGGTTTACGAGTTACACGCCTTTCTTCATGGTTTACGGAGCAGAGACGGTTCTCCCTAGCGACATCCCTCACGACTCTCCTTGCGTGGCGGCTTATGTTGAAGCTGATAATGAGCAAGCACATCAGGATGCACTTGACCTCTTAGATGAGAAGCGTGACCTTGCAGCAGCTCATTCGGCGATTTATCAACAAGACCTGCGCCGCTACCACAGCCGCATGGTTAAGTCCAGAACCTTTCAGGAGAGTGATTTGGTGCTCCGGCTCATCCAAGATCAAATGGACATGCACAATTTATCCCCACCTTGGGAAGGTCCCTTTGTGGTCAGCAAGAATTAGAACAATGGGTCATACTACCTTATTGATGTTCGAGAGCACAAAGACTCGCGTAAGTCGGAGGAGGAGACCCGTCAGCCATGGAATATCGCTCATCTTCGGCCTTACTATACTTGAGCCGCCGGCTCTTATGATGTACATATTTTAAAAGATGTATATATTATGATAAATAATAAGGCAGGACCTCTGTCCTTTTTCATCCTCAACGATCATATGTCTTCATCATCATAATTCCAAAGACCAATTGGGGGCTGATCGTATTTGAATCTAGCTTAACCCCTTTGGCGCAGCTTCCTGATCGTATTCAAATCATAGTTGTTCAAACCTCTTGATCATTTGGGGGTTGATCGTATTCGAATCATAGCTTAACCCCTTTTGATCTGACTCTGATCGTACTCGAATCAGAGTCATTAAAAATTTAGACCACTAGGGGCTGATCATATATGAATCTAGCTTAACTCGTATCCGAATCATAGCTGTTCAAACAACTTGATCATTGCGGGGCTGGGTCGTATTCGAATCATAGCTTAACCCCTTTTGATCCGACTCTGATCGTATTCGAATTAGAGTCGTTAAAAAACGTCTCAAGGTCATTTGGGGGCTTCCTATTCAAACATAGGTCGTCGAACCAAAGAGAACATAGCTGTCGGTACCCGCTTGATCGGCGCAATGCGAAACCCACTAGGGGGCTTCCTGATCGTATTCAAATCATAGCTTACCCCCTTTTTGTCTGGCTTACTGATCATTTTCGAATCAGAAGCCTCGCCTTTTTCTTTCTGTTTGACTTAAGTTTTTTGAAAACAATATTTTGGGTTTGTCTTGAGACTTTTTTCATATCTGAAGCATATATGTGTGGTCTCTATTTAATCCGGCTTGGATTTGGATGACAAGTCGCCAGCATATGAAGATCATAAACATTTGGAAGTTTTGGCTTCTAAAAGATTGGGTTATCACCCTTACTACGCAGATCATATAAACCGGCAGTGCACATTCAATATCACAGTTATGATATTGTTATTATAGTTATGTTTCAAAGTTATGATTCATACCAGGCTTATCTATGACTTCTTTTTACACATGAGTGGTTATATGTGAGATATTATGACCCGCCCGGCGGTAAACCGCCAAGGGTTCTTGTGATATATTTCTTTGTGCAGGATAGTTCAAGGATTTCTTATGCACCAGTCAAACATATAATAAGTGTAAAGAGGATAAATATAAAAGGGCGGCTTAACGATGTTGAGCACCAAAACGTGCACGATGGCACGATAGAGCAAAGTCATTGCTACCCTATTACATGACTCCCAGAGTCCAATTGATTAAACTGTTTTTTTTTCAGAAGGCTACAAATATGAACCGCCCAGCGGATCAATTCTCTTGTTGGCCTGATGCTTCCGGGTCAACCCTCTCTGCTTCTTTGTCATGTTATGCGTCCTGGAAGGTTGATGATGACCAGTCAATGCCATTCGAAGCTTCAAACTCAGCTTCATCATCAATTAGCCTGGACAGGTCAACTTCAGGGGCAAAGGTGTGCTTACGGATTGGGGGAATCAGGCTTGTCGCTTTATAAGTCGGTGTTGGCTGCCTATGATTTTCCACGTCGTAAGCCGGATGATACTTGGTGGGATCTGTTTCATTGGCAATTAGGCTTGCCACAAGACGTATCTCCTTCACGCAAGCAGCCAAGTCCGTCTGTTCAAAAAGAGTGGCATCCACCTTGAGGCTGGGGTACCCAATGGCGATGTCGGCCGGGTCTAATTCCGGCAGCCATGCTTTCGCCTGGCTTAAGGCAGAGACGGCTCCGGCTCTTGCAGATGAACGCATTACTTCATTAAATCGCTGGGGCAGCACAGAAAGCTTCCTTAGCATGTCAACCAAGAGCTTGGGGGCTTCATTGGACAGAGTAACTGTGGCTAATGCACGCTGGGCACCCGTGTAAAGCTGCTCTACCAACATATAAACCACCTTCAGCTTCACAAGCATGTATTGGTTGAGGTTGGTGCTACTGGGACCTGCAAAGTAATAACATGTGAGTTAAAAACAATTCATATGATCAAGAGAGAGAGATTCAACACTTGACACTCGTAAGGCGGCTTACCAAAGATAGCCGAGACCATCTGAGACACATGGCATTTTAAGCCGGACAATTCAGTGGTCACCTCTTCAAGAACTGCCTCTGCTTTTTCAGCTCGATGGGTCAAGGCAATCTTTTCTTCAGCCCAGGCCTTTTTCTCAACTTCAAAGTTGGCCTTCAGCTTTTCTTGTTTAGACACGCTGAATTCAAATTTTGAGTTTGCCCTCTGGGTTTCAGTCTCCTGCAGCTCCAAGCGGTTCTTCAATTCAGAAAGCTCTGATTGAAGTTGAGCAGTTGTAGTCTATACATATACCGGGTCAAAATTATAAACATTAGTATTCAATATCAAGTCCCAACCCTTTTGCAAGCAATAACACTTGGCACTTGGGGGCTAATGTCTACCGAAAGTTCTATCTAAGTGGCGGCTTATGAGAGTAAGTCCCAAGCACTTTGCAAGCAAGAGTACTTGGCACTTGGGGACTAATGCATATTGCTGTTGGAAACTTCACAAGTAAGTATTGTCTTGTACACAAGCATATAAAGGACCAACTCATTCATGATGATTAAACCGGCCCTTTGGGACTACGGATTAAGTCAGACTTTAAAAGGATTCTACCAAAGGATATTACTTATGCTCATTGTTCATTCTAAGTCTACATCATATTCATCATAAGAAGTAGACTTGGGGGCTGGCATAGTAAGGATAATTCAATAAAGGAACAATTCATACCTCAAATTTCTGGTGCATTTGTTTCAACATGTCAACTTCAAGATCGCGGTTGCTGTGCACTTGGCTAAGATAACCAGAAAAAATTTCTCCAATGCTCAATTGAGTGTAGTCAGCAACATCAAATCTGAATTTACGTTGTTCAATGTGCTACTCCTTGGCAGAACACTTGGCTAGCACAGTAGGTCTCCCCGGCTCAATAAAGCCGGTCTTGGTGATCTCTACATCAACATCTTGTGGATTGTCTATCTTGACAGGGCTTGAAGCTCCGGGGTTTAAAGATCCGTCAGCAGTTGGATCGACAGGCGGGTCAGCAGTCATTGTTGGCATGTCATGAACCAGCTCAAGTGGTGTTGGGGATATTACCACTAGGCGTAAACTGGCCTACTTGGGCCGGGTTAACGTCATTAGTGGCGTAAACAGATGAAGGCCCAAGGCCTGTAGTCGGTTAGAACATGTAGCCGTAAACCGGCCTGATGTATGACTTGTATTGTAAGTAAGGAATAGAGAGATACCAACCGGAATACGAGTATGAACCGGTTAGGACTCTATGGACCGACGGGCGTCACCCGTGTATATAAGGGGACGACCCGGTGGCAGTTCAAGACAGACAACCACAACTCGAGCCTAGGCGAAGCTTGTTTGCTCCCTAGCCATCGAGATCATATCAATTCCATCACAACTAGACGTAGGCTTTTACCTTCATCGAAGGGGCCGAACTAGTATAAAACCCTCATGTCTTTGTGTCCGATTTAACCCCTTCAGGTAAACTCATAGCGATGGCTCCACGACTAAGTCCTTTCGCTAGGACATCTGCCGTGACAAATCCACGACAGTTGGCGCCCACCGTGGGGCTATCGCACGATGGTTTGACGATCTTGGAGGGCACGCTCAAGGGACTCGAAGGCTATGTTGTGGGCCGGATGACCAAGAGTCGTCGGGGCAGGATCTACATCGACGACGCAGGATGGGGTCCCGAGGCCGGTTCGATCGAGCACGGGTACCGGGTCCCCTTTGGTGGTATACACGTTTTCATTGGCAAAATCGGTGAGCCTGGGCCTGAGCTAGACATCTGCACCAACCTCATCGAGACGGCTCAGCGCGCGAGATCTACCTGGGCTAAACCGGCCGTAAAGTGTGTCTTCGTTGGAGTCGTCCACGAAGGAGAGCGTGAGGACAAATCAGAGCACGGTAGCGAGACCGTCGTCTATTCCGACGATGAGTCCTCGACCGGAGAGACCGAATCGCTGTACCAGTTGCAAGACGACCAGATTAGGGGCTGTTCCGATGGCAACAGTATTCCGGACACCCCGGGCCAGGTCAACCGGGTTGGAATATTCATGGCCGGCACACAGGCGGCGAATCACTCTTTGACCGCCGCAGCAATGCTCTCCGGATCAGCAGCGGCAGCCGCAGCAGGGGCAGGAGGCCTTGTGCGCCCGCCGGTTCAAGTTCTATCTGAGCTGTTTGATGCACTAGCCGCGCTTATGGCAGAGGACAATCCGACAGATCAGGAGGCCCATAATGCAGAAATTGCGAAGGTAAGAGAGCAGATCGTGCAAGCCAAAGCGGATCTGGCAGCAAAAAAAGACCGGATGGCTGCAGAGCGGGCCGCTTTGGACGCCCAGGCCTATAAACTCATGCTTGACCAGAACGCATCACAGGAGGTTTTGAAGCGGAAGCACAGATCACGCCTGCCGTTAGGGTTTGACCCCCGAAATCTCTTTCACACTCCAGGAGCTGGACCCAGTAATCCGCCGCGGTACCCGGAGACAAACCGGATTGAGGCACCAGGGCCAGGAGCGACGGTCCAACCTCGCCTTATGGAACCTCCTCACCAAGTTCCTCCGCCGGTCCAGACACCCCCGGGTCATTATTCGAATCCTATGGACAACCTTGTTGCGGCCGCTGCACGGCTAGAGGCCATCCCAGTCGAAGGGGATTCTCCGCAAGTGATAGAGACGCGCCGGGTTAAGGAGCTTCTCCGGACTGCGCTGATTCAGCAGGAGGCATACTCGTACAGCCGTGACCGGGTTCATTCTACGCCCTGTCCGAGCCGGAGCTATAGCAGGCGCATGGATGAACCGGCCATATCAAGCAATGCGCGAGGCCGTGAAGCGGCCCATGGTAATGACCCGACAGTTGGTGTTGGCGATGCTCGGGATATGGTGGACCGGGCCCGGGCACAAAGGGAGGCCGAGTTAGCAGCACAGGATAATGCGGGCCAACTTACACCGGTTCGTTCTACAACCTTTGCCGGACCAGGAATCACATCCGCTTTGGGAGTGCCTTGCTTAATCCCAGCTTTACGTAATGTGCGCCTGCCCAAAGATTTCAAGGGTCCACGCAAGGTGCCGAATTACACCGCTGATTTACCCCCTGAAGCATGGGTAGAGAGTTATGAGATGGCCATGGAAATGCTGGACTTGGATGAGGCTGCATGTGCAAAATACTTCACCATGACGCTTGAGGGCACGGCTCGTACTTGGTTAAAGAGCCTACCACCCAATTCTATCAGCTCATGGGCCCAGTTGCGGGCCTGGTTTATATAGAATTTTAAGGATACATGTAAGCAGCCCAAGTCCATAGTAGATCTGGCAGCTTGTGTCCAGGAGGAAGGAGAATCAACGACCCGTTGGGTACGCCGCGTTTCGGAAATTTTGCACTCGTCTGACAGGATTAATGCCGACTCTGCGATCTTAACTCTGGAGGGCAACTGCCGGTTTGAGCCTCTAAAATTGAAGTTGGGACGCATGAAGCGGTTCTGTAATGACATGGGAACCCTCATGGCCGCTTTAGTGAAGTATGCCGATTCGGACAGTACCAAGGATCCCGAGCCTAATGATGATGAAGCAGGGAAGGGAAAGAAGAACAGCAACTCCAGGCAGCAGCAGTACAAACTAGCGGGTCATGGAAACGGAGGCAAGCGCAAAGCGGATGGCAGCGTGGACTTTGTGGCCAACACTAATGCACAGGACGGGGGGCAGCGGCGCAGAGGTAAAGCGGCAAATCGTAATGGGGCTCCCAATCCTAACGCAAGCCGTTTGAACTATTTGTTGAATCAGCCTTGCCCGAAGCACGGGACGAAGGAGGCGCCGGCTAACCATCTTTGGAAAGATTGTTATATCATGCAGGAGTTTAAAAACTCTAATGTCTTCCGGTATGACCATGGGTCAGGTGGCGGTTCAGGATCCGGTTTACACGGTCCGGGTCACGATGGAGCTTCCGGTTCAGGTTTCAATCAGGGCGGTCACAATGGCCAGAATAATAGGAGCGGCCAGCAGCAGCAGCAGCAGCAGCAGCAGTCAGGTTATCAGAGCCAGCCAAAGCAGTTGAGCAATGGGCAATATCATGTTTTCACAACTAGTTTGGATAAACGCGACCGAAAGCTCCACAGGCGAACAGTGAATTCTGTTGAACCGGCCTTACCACGTTACTTGCGCTGGTCGGAGCAGCCTATCGTGTGGAGCAGAGAGGATCACCCGCCCCGGATTGATAATCCGGGCCAGCTAGCATTAGTGGTAGACCCTTAGGTGGGGGGTTATAAATTCACCAAAGTACTCATGGATGGAGGAAGCAGTATTAACATATTGTACTATGAGACATTTCGCCGCATGGGTTTAACATACAAAGATCTGAGACCGTCGAATACGGTGTTCCATGGTGTGGTGCCCGGCAAATCTGCATATCCTGTTGGTAAGATAGCCCTGGATGTGGCCTTTGGGGACGAGCACGACTCCCAGTCGGAAAAGCTAACATTTGAGGTGGTGAAGATCCGGAGCCCGTATCACGCCTTATTTGGCCGGCCGTCTTACGCCAAGTTCATGGCGCGGCCTTGTTATATCTACTTGTAGCTCAAGATGCCGGGTTACAAGGGGACCATAACGGTTCATGGGAGCTGTAGGGTCGCTTTGGAATGTGAGGAAGGTGATGCGGCTTATGCGGAGTCAGTCTGTGCCACGGAGGAGTTGAAGTATTATAAGGACAATGTTGATCCGGCGGATATGACACCTTTAAAGAAGCCAACTACAGAGCATGATTTAGATCTGAAGTTCAAATCGGCAGCTGAGACCAAGCTTGTTGACTTCGTGCCCGCCGATTCGTCCAAGCAGTTCACTATCAGTGCCAACCTGGATCCCAAATAGGAAAGCGCGCTCATCGAGTTCATCCGTGAGAATCGGGACATTTTTGCATGGAAGCCGTCTGACATGCCAGGTGTACCGAGGGAACTCGCTGAGCACACTCTTAATGTGGATCCTAAGTATAAACCGGTGAAACAGTTCCTCCGCCGGTTTAACGAAGAAAGACGCAAGGCCATTGGGGAGGAAGTGGCCAGGCTTTTAGCAGCTGGTTTTATTATTGAGGTGTTCGGCTTGCTAATCCGGTGCTGGTTCTTAAGAAAAACGGCACTTGGCGTATGTGTGTGGATTACACAGATCTTAACAAAGCCTGTCCGGCAGATCCTTTTGCCCTCCCCCGTATTGACCAGATCATTGATGCCACGGCGGGTTGTGAGCGTTTGAGTTTTTTGGATGCATACTATGGATATCATCAGATCAAGATGGCGGTTAAGGACCAGGAGAAAACAGCATTTATTACTCCCTTTGGAGCCTTCTGCTATGTATCTATGCCCTTCGGGCTCAAGAGTGCCCAAGCCACCTATCAACGGTGTGTACAGAATTGCCTGCATGAGCAGATCGGCCGCAATGTGCACGCATATGTGGATGATATTGTAGTAAAATCAAGACGGAAGGAGACGCTGGTGGATGATTTGAAGGAGACCTTTGACAACTTGCGAGCTTACAGGATGATGCTTAATCCGGCCAAGTGTGTTTTTGGTGTTCCGGCAGGCAAGTTACTGGGTTTCCTGGTGTCTAACAGAGGAATTGAGGCTAATCCGGAGAAGATTACGGCTATTACATCCCTAGCTAAACCGAAGTGTATCAACGATGTTCAGCGTTTGGCGGGCCGAATCACTGTGCTGAGCCAGTTTATCAGCCGCCTCGGGGAGAAGGCTATCCCTTTGTACCAAATGCTGAGGAAGACAGACAATTTCGTCTGGAGTCCAGCTTCTGATGAGGCATTTGAGGACCTGAAGCGGCAGTTAGCCAATCCGCCTGTTCTTGCAGCTCCGGTTGACAAGGAGCCACTATTATTATACGTAGCGGCCAATGCTCGGGCAGTTAGCGTGGCTATTGTGGTGGAACGCAAAGAGGCAGGCAAGGAATATCCGGTTCAGCGGCCGGTTTATTATATCAGCGAGGTGCTTATTGAATCTAAGCAAAGGTATCCGCATTGGCAGAAGCTGGTCTATGGTGTTTTTATGGCCAGTCGGAAGTTGAAGCAGTATTTTCAAGGGCACCCCATCACAGTGGTCAGTTCAGCTCCTTTGGGTGATATTATACAGAATCGGGAGGCGACTGGCCGGATTGCCAAGTGGGCTATAGAGCTTGGGCCACACGGACTGAAGTACGTGCCTCGGACGGCAGTGAAGTCTCAAGCACTTGTTGATTTTATCAATGATTGGACGGAGTTACAAGCACCAGAGGAGAAGCCGGATCACACATATTGGACTATTCATTTTGACGGATCCAGGCAATTGGAAGGCTCGGGGGCTGGAGTCGTATTAACTTCCCCACGAGGTGATAAGTTTTTATATGTTCTCCGCTTAATGTTCCCTTGTACTAATAATGCAGCTGAGTACGAAGCCTTGCTCCATGGTCTCCGGATGGCTAAAGAGATGAATTTAAGCCGGGTTAAGTGCTCTGGTGACTCGGACCTAGTGGCTCAACAGGTGTCTGGCACTTGGGATTCTAAGGACCCGCTCATGGCTGCATATCGTCGGGAAGTGGATAATATTGCAGGTTGTTTCAAGGGTTATCAAGTGGATCATGTGGACCGTCGGAAGAATGAAGCGGCGGATGCTTTAAGCCGGTTGGGCTCTCAGCGTAAACCGGTCCCGCCTAACGTCTTTTTGGACGTATTGCACAACCCGTCAGTCAAGCTCCCAGGTGAGGTGGATTTGGCTATCCCTGATCCGGAGGCTCAATTGGTGGCAGCCCTGCATATTATTCCGGATTGGACAGTTCCTTATCTTGCGTACATGAACCGGGGGGAGTTACCAGAGGATGAAATTCTGGCCAGGCAGATAGTCCAGCGATCCAAGTCTATGACGATTGTCAATGGTGAATTACATCATTGCAGTGTATCAGGGGCGTTTCAACGTTGTGTTTCTCCTGAGGAAGGCTGTGAAATCTTAAGAGAAATCCATGAAGGGGATTGTGGACACCATGCCGGTTCAAAGTCTCTGGTGGCAAAGGCGTTTCGTCACGGGTTCTACTGGTTGACAGCGCATGCTGATGCGGAGGACTTGGTTAAACGGTGTGATGGATGTCAGAAATTTTCAAGGCGTGCTCATGTGCCGGCTCAAGATTGAGGATGATCCCAATAACATGGCCGTTTGCAACTTGGGGCTGGATATGGTTGGGCCTTTTAAAAGATCCAAGGATAAGAAAACCCACCTTTTGGTGGCAGTTGACAAATTTACCAAGTGGGTTGAAGCGGAGCCTGTCAGCAAGTGTGATGCAGCAACAGCGGTGCGGTTCATCAAGAAGGTGATTTTCCGGTTTGGTTTTCCACACAGTATCATTACTGACAATGGTACCAATTTATCCAAAGGCGCTATGAAGGAGTTCTGTGAACGTGAGCACATCCGACTTGACGTGTCATCAGTGGCACACCCCCAGTCCAATGGACAGGCAGAACGAGCTAATCAGGAAATCTTACGAGGCATCAAACCCTGGCTTTTGGTCCCATTGCAAAGAACACCAGGATGTTGGGTTGAAGAGCTACCATCTGTATTATGGAGTATCAATACTACGCTAAACCGGTCCACAGGATACACGCCATTTTTCATGGTCTATGGAGCAGAGGCAGTTCTCCCTAGTGACATCCGGCACGATTCGCCTCGGGTGGCAGCTTATGTTGAAGCAGACAATGAGACAGCACGGCAAGATGCTTTGGACCTATTGGACGAGGAGCGTGATATAGCGGCCGCCCGTTCGGCGACTTACCAGCAAGATCTTCGTCGCTATCACAGTCGCCGGGTTAGAACCAGAACTTTTCAAGAAGGAGATTTGGTGCTTCGACTCATCCAAGATCAAACGGATATGCACAAGTTATCCCCACCTTGGGAGGGACCTTTCGTGGTCAGCAAAAATTTGCACAACGGGTCGTACTATCTGATTGATATTCGAGGACATCAAGACTCACGTACATCAGAGGAGGAGACCAACAAGCCGTGGAATATAGCTCATCTTCGGCCTTACTATACTTGAGCCATCGGCTCTATCTATGTACATATCATGACAATGTATATATTATCTTTGATATATCAAACCGGAGCCTCAGCTAAAGTGGGGTCTTTGTCTTTCTCATCATGCGAGGTTACACGGAGTGGTTCTGTTTAAAGCGGCCTCCGGTTTACCCCTTGACATTTGTTTTTTATATATCACTGGGGGCCTTGGTCGTGTCCGAACCAACGAACACCCTTTGATAGGCGACAGCCACCAGATCATTTGGGGACTTGGTCAAGTCTAAACCAGTCACGCCTCTTGGTCGGCCTAAGGCCACAAAATCACTTGGGGGCATGGTCGAACCCGAACCATTGCCACGCCTCTTGATCTGGCATATATGCCACGAGTCATTTGGGACCTGGCTGACTTGAATCATTGTCACTCCTATTGGGGGCCTTGATCCTGTCCGACCATGGTAATACCATCTGAACAGCTCAGTATAGCATATTTTTGCAAATGGTTTTTATCATTGCTTTTGCTTCCATGTTGTTTTCATGGTTTGTTCGTTCTTTG
This sequence comes from Triticum dicoccoides, assembly GCF_002162155.2. Taxonomy (NCBI): domain Eukaryota; kingdom Viridiplantae; phylum Streptophyta; class Magnoliopsida; order Poales; family Poaceae; genus Triticum; species Triticum dicoccoides. Next base: position 332,278,076 of record NC_041391.1, on the reverse strand, counting down.
CTGTTGTTGGATTTCTTTTATGTCAACAAGCATATTTTTTCCGGTTCAGCCAATGATTTTTGATCCCCCTTTAAATCCGGAGGAGTCTGCCTGGTTTACCTTTTCCCTGTTAACATCATGGAGTAACCAGGGAGCTCGTATTAAGTTAGTACGGTTTGTACGGGAGCTACTTTCTCCCTTTTTGACGGTAATGGTTTATAAAACCACCGCTTCAGGCTTGGCTAAAGCCAGCTTTATGATCAAACATGGCAGGTATTTATGTATCATCTATTTGTTGTATTACTGATACACATATCAAGATCATAATCCGGCTGACGGTATAACCGCCACCGAAGTTTAAATTTTTCTGATTGCAGGAAATATGAATTAAAGTTTTTCAAGCAAAAGCTTCAATACTTATGCACGAAGGCATATTCCAGGCAGAAGTTTTAACTATCCTATTACAAGGCAGCATGGTACTCAAACAAAATCATTGTTTTTTTGGAAGGATGTTGCAAACAGCTCTTCAAACTGGCTTCCGGTTCAAGCCTGCTCCTCATCCTCCGCTGCTTCAGTTTCCTCGTCTCTACCCATTGACTGGAAATCAACAGTGGTCCAGTCGATTCCCATTAAAGCTTGGAAAACCGCCTCTTCATGGATCAGGGAAGACGGTTCAATATCAGGGGCGTAAGTGTGCTTACGGATTGGAGGAATCAGATTCTCCGCTTCAACAGTTGGGGCAGGCACTCGCTTGTTTTGATTATTATATTGCGCTTGATAATGCGTCAAATCTGCTTCTTCAGCTAGCTGGCAAGCCAGAGGGCGCACTGCACGGTTTATGGCCCTTAAATCTTCTTCGTTGAATTCAGAGCCATCTTCTTTCAGACTGGCATAGCCTTGAGCTGCTTCCACAGGATCAAAGTCAGGCACCCATGCCTTTGCCCGGATTAAGGCATTGATGGCTCCGGTTCGGGCAGCGGATTTTTTCAGTTCCTCAATCCGGGTGGAAGCATTGACAACTTGTTAAGAGTGTCCTGGATTAAAGAGGGCGCCGGGTTGTTGTGAGAAGTTGTGGTGATGATCCGTTGGGCTCCGGTATACAATTGTTCCACCAAGGTGTAGGCAGCTTTCAATTTCTTCCGCACATCGTTTCCTAAGTGCCCAATACGTGTGCCTACAACAAGATTGGCATGGTCTCAAACCAGATTTACGATACAGCAGATTCAAATTTATCGCAGAAGTTACAAGGAGCTTACCAAAGATTGCAGCAGTCATGGAGTGTATTTGCCGCTGTACGGCCGTTAGTTCATCCACCACCGGTTTAAGGGCCGCTTCAGCATTTTCCGCTCTTTTGGTTAAACCGGCCTTTTCAGTGGCCCAGTCAGCCCGCTCTTTCTTGAAGCCTTCTTTCAGCCGTTCAGCAGTGCTCAAAGCGCTGGTTAATTCTTGCTTGGCCTTATCTGTTTCAGCCTGCTGGGTCTTCAGGGCCTCCTGCAAATTGGCAATCTGGTCCTCCTTGATTTTCACCTCAGCCTGCATACGGATGGCATTTTAAGCTTTGCACAGGCGATCCAAGAAATGGAAGTATCAACCACATAACAAAGTTATATGCCTGATACTTGGGGGCTAATGCACCTTCAATTTTTGTGTATTGCTAGATTACAAAGTCCCAAGCTCAATACAAGTATTCAACTTGGCACTTGGGGGCTAATGGCTATTTGATCAAGTTATGTTCTAAGGACAGCTTTTTATTTTTGAGCCCCGGTTTACTTATGCTAAGTTAGACCGGCCCTCGAGGGTTATGCCGACGGATTTCAAAAAATGTTCAGGATCAAGTCCCGGTTTGACCAAGGTCACAAACCGGCCCTTGGGGGCTACAAGGATGAATGCAATGGCAGAAAGGAAAGAAGGAATTTACCTCAAATTTATCCCTCATCATTTTGACCAGGCCAGCTTCACAATCACGGCTAGTGTAAAGCCGGTTTAAATAGCCAGAGTGAAGATCTTGAGCATTCAGAGCGGCGTATGTCTCTAATTCAACATCCCATTTTCCTTTGTTCAAAGGGGAAGAATCCTCTTTGATGGTATGCCTGGTAAGGGTGGCAGGATTCCCGGGTTCAGAGCGGCCTACACCGGTAATCACAACATCATCATCTTTTGACTCGCCAGTTTGGGTTGGCGCGGCCGTTTTGTCAGTAGGAGTGTGGGATTTCTCAATCTGGACAGAGCTGGCAGGCGGATCAGCAGAGGCTGGAGTATGAATAAGACCTTCTTCACGGATAACGTTGTCTTGCAGAGGAGGATCATTGGGGATATCTTCACAAGTAAACACTTCATGATCCGGTGCTTGGTCATGTTCTGGGGCTACATCCTCTTCAGCCGCTTTATCCAGGCGGGCCTTCTTGCTTGGTTTCGGTTTAGCCCTGAAAGGAAAACAAAAAATCAAGAAAAAGCATAAGCTATTATACGGTATACTGGAAGCATATGTTTAGTTTAACTTACCCAGCAACTGTTTTCAAAGGTGGTAGCTGAGTGGCTGACGATTCACTAGATGATGAATGAGAAGTGACCTGATAATCGGAGTCGGATGGATTAAGAGGTTGACGGAAGAAACCCGCTTTACGATTTAAATCAATAAAAAGGTCGGAGACCTCGGAGCGGCGTTTTCGAACCGGACTGTTTGGTAAACCGGCAGAGGTAACTACCTGGCCACTGTGCCGGGTTGTGCGGCGAGCTTCGTGTTGCTGGGTCTTCATAAGAAATTGGGAATCCAGATAAGCAAGAGGATGAGAAAATTTAATTTTCCGGTTTGCCCGGCGAAATTTTGGCAAAGGCAGGATTTCTGAATTGGAAGAGAGAATGGTTACCTCAACGAAACCCGCATTGTTGGCTTCAGCGTCATCCTGACAAGCATTATCATCAATAAGGCGTGTAAAAAGCAAGCCAAGTGAATCAAGTTCTACCTCAAGATCCGGATTACCCACAGCGTCATCAATGGCTGGGTCAGATGAAGCAGTGGTTTTTCTCTTATGAGCTGGTTTCTTGATAACCTTGGTCTTGGGCCGGGTTGGCCGTCCTGCCTTCTCCGTTTTGTCTTGAGGAAGTTTCTTACTCCAAAACAGATTATCACCCTGGATCAGCAGTAATTAAATGTTGAACGTATAAAATAGTAACCGGTTCAACAATAGAGCAATTAAAATATTACCGCTGGCGGTTTGTTGGTGGTGCAGTAAGGAGGCAGACCGGTTTGAGCACAGAGGTGCTCCGGTTCATTCAGCATCTTTTTCACAGATTCTGTGACTTCGTCATCAGGGAGTTGGATTTTAGTGTGTCGGAGTGGGTCATCGACACTATCAGTATACTCGCACATCAAATTTGGGCGCCGGCTTAGAGGCAAAATGCTCCATGATATCCAGCAGCGTGCAAGGTCTATTCCTGTTAAACCATTGGCCATGAAGGCCCGGAGGTTGGACAGTTGAGGAGCATATTTAATTCTCTCCTTGGCGCTTAGCCTTTGTGGAAAAGGGTGAGTGTTGCTGAGCCGTTCCGGACGGAAGTCGGGCAAGGGATTTTCATTGTCAGGAGAGGTATCCTTGCAATAAAACCAAGTTGCATTCCATTCCTTGGGGTGAGTATGGAGTTTGACGTGGGGATAGCTGATTTCTTTCCTTTTCTGAATGGCCATACCGCCCAGTTCGGTATTAGGGCCGTCAGTGAATTCAGTACGACGGTTCAGATGAAAGAGATCTCTAAATAACTCGACTGAAGGCTCCTCTTGAAGGTATGCCTCAGAAAGTACTTGAAAGTGACATAGATTGGTGACGGAGTTGGGGCCAATATCCTGTGGACGGAGTTGAAAGTTGGCTAACACATCCCGATAAAATTTAGAGCCGGGCGGTTTGAAGCCCCGGGCCATATGATCTGCGAAGACCACGACCTCTCCTTCCTGGGGCGTAGGAGGACATTCATCTCCAGGAACCCTCCAGTGAATCGTATCTTTGCTATCCAAAACGCCGATCAGGACTAGAACGTTCAGCTGTGATTCTGTGACATGGGAGGAAACCCAGTTGCACTCATACACTTGTTTGGCCATGACGATATCTACAAGAAATAAGTGATCCGGTTCAAGGACATGCCGGATAAAAAGGTGTTGATCTAATTACGGTAAACCGGAGGCAGTACCCATAAACCGGTCTTCTACAACGCGGCATCAGATGGATTCTGGCGGTTCAACCAGGGGACTAATGACATATATACCGGTGTAGCAATTTTTTCTCTATGGTGAAGTTAAACCGCCTGGCCTAAGCATCGGAAACAATTGAAACTATGGATAACTAGTTATGCAGAAACAAATTTCACAAAATCGTGTTACAGCCGCGGATCTACAGCAAGCTCACAAAAACAGGAAATATTTCGAAGACTAAGGCGGAAACAGAAGTGAACCATTGAGCGGATATGTGCGGGAGATCTATGCGCTTGGATGAGAAGTATCAGGCGGATGTTAAAAGGATCGCTACTAAGCACAGCAAGAGTTCACAGATGCATTCAAGGTCAGAGAACAGCTATGAACGCGCAATGAACATAGCAAGAACATGGAACCCTAAGAACAGATCTAGGTTAAGAAGGAGAGAGGACTTACCGGGAACGGAGAAGATGCGGAAAGACGCCGCAACACTCTGGTACGTTCAGGTTGATGCAGCGGCCCGAGACGAGGCAGAGGTCGACGGTGGTGGCAGAGCTCCAAAGCCGGCAACGTGAGGAAGAAGAAGAAGAAGAAGGGACGAAGGGGAAGAGAAAGGAAATGACCCTTCGGTCTTATTTATAAGGCAACCGAGCTAGGTCAAACGCGCGAATCCAGGAGCTGTCATTAAGAGGGCGTTATAACTTCATAATGACGTCATGCCGGTTTACAGTAACCAAAACTGATGACGTCATGCCGGTTTACAGCAACTAAAAATAATGACGACATGGAGATGTGCCAATTAACAGAAGATATCAAAGACGTAAGATGGTGTGAAGGATTGACATGAACCAGTTCAAATCAATTTGGGGCCTAATGTTGGGGATATTACCACTAGGCGTAAACCGGCCTACTTGGGCCGGGTTAACGTCATTAGTGGCGTAAACAGATGAAGGCCCAAGGCCTGTAGTCGGTTAGAACATGTAGCCGTAAACCGGCCTGATGTATGACTTGTATTGTAAGTAAGGAATAGAGAGATACCAACCGGAATACGAGTATGAACCGGTTAGGACTCTATGGACCGACGGGCGTCACCCGTGTATATAAGGGGACGACCCGGTGGCGGTTCAAGACAGAAAACCACAACTCGAGCCTAGGCGAAGCTTGTTTGCTCCCTAGCCATCGAGATCATATCAATTCCATCACAACTAGACGTAGGCTTTTACCTTCATCGAAGGGGCCGAACTAGTATAAAACCCTCGTGTCTTTGTGTCCGATTTAACCCCTTCAGGTAAACTCGTAGCGATGGCTCCACGACTAAGTCCTTTCGCTAGGACATCTGCCGTGACAAATCCACGACAAGTGGTTCAGGAACAGAGGCCTCAGGGGCTGCGGTTTGGAGCTCTGGCTCATTGACCATTGGCTCGTCGGCCGGCTTCTTCTTCTTTGCCCTTTTGCTGGGCTTTGCTTTTCCACTGCATAAGTCAAAAAGGTTAGTACAAGTATAAAGGATTATAATGATTAAATGATAAGTTAATTATCATTACCTTGGAGCGGTCTTGAAAGCCGACATATTCGACTCGATTGAGTCGCCGGAGGAAGAATGTGAAGTTTCCTGATAATTTGAATCGGAAGAGTTGAGCGGCAGTCGAGTAAGACCCGCCAAAGGATAAAAAGAGTTAAGTCGGGGGTGACCTCATTTCGGTGCTTCCTCGGTGTTTTTGGTAAGCCGGAGGAGAGTTCTGCATCCTTACTTGTCCGGCTCTGCCGTCGGCTCTCGTGTAGCTGGTGCTTCAAAATAAAGTGAGGGTCCAGATGAGCTAAGGGGTGTGAAAATCTTACTTTCTAGGTTACTCATTGGATTTTTTGTCTTGGCAAAGGCTCAGAGTCGGAGGAAATAATAGTTACCTCTTCTTCCACTCCTTGACTCGTCCCCGCGTCATCCTGATGATAGTCAATGTCAATAAGATAGTTCAAAAAAGAGCCAAGAGAATCAAGGGCTACCTCCGACTCAGAGGTGTCTTCCAGTCGAAGCAATTCAGAAGCACTGGGCTTCTTTCCTCTTTTCTTGGTGGTGGCTCTCCTGGCGGCTTTCTTGAGTTTCCTAGCTCTCTTTACAGCCTCATGGTCATATTCTTTCTTCCAAAACTCGTCATCAGCCTGTGAAAATCAACAAAGGTTTGAGTTAAGACAAAACATCAAAGATGAAGGTAAATTAATTAAGTTTGGCAGCTTACCCCTAGAGCCGGGTTAGCTTTGGAGAAAGGGCTTAGGCCCACCTTGCCATAGTCTTCTAGGATTTCATTCAAAAGCGACTTTGTCATATCATTGATGACATCATCAGGTAAATCGTCAGGGCTGTGGCGCAGAGGATCCTTTTTGTCACCTGTGTAAGTGCACATTAACCCGGAGCGGCGGCTGAACGGGATGATCCGCCATGCGACCCAGCACTGGACCAAATCAATGCCATTTAGGCCATTCCCCAATAGAGCTTTGATCTTTGCAAGGGTAGGGGAGAGCTTCTGGCGTTCAGCAGCTGACAACTTGTCGGGGAGCGGGTGATTGGATTCGAGACACAGAGCACGAAAGCCGGGAAGAGGATTTTCATCAGCCGGAGAAGTATCTTGGCAGTAGAACCATGTCTGGTTCCAGTCCTTGGGGTGACTCGGCGGTTGCCCATAAGGGAAAGTGGCGTCTCTCCGTCGTTGGATTGAGACCCTGCCAAGTTCCAAACTAGGCATGTTAGAGTATTCATTCTAGCGGTTCAAGTAAAACAATTCTCTGAAAAGTAGCAAGCTGGACTCTTATTCAAGATACACCTCACAGAACACTTGAAAGTTGCATATGTTAGACACGAAATTGGGTCCGATGTCTTGAGGATGGAGGTCAAAAAAGCGCAGAACGTCTCTAAAGAACTTAGAGCCGGGCGGCGAGAAGCCCCGGTTCATGTGATCAGTGAAAATGATGACCTCCCCATATTTGGGTTCAGGCTTCTCTTCTGTTGGTTTAGGAGGGCGATAAGACATGACATCCTTTTTGGGCAAATACCTGGTTTTCACAGAATCATCAAGTGTACTCTCCGTGACGATGGATTTGACTCAGTTGCAAGAAGTGGTTGTTTTGGTTGGCATTGTGAAGAAGGAAGCATAAAAAAGAGTAAATTTGCCAGTTCAATTTGAAGCCGGAGGAAAAAGTATTACAACACATATTCAGACTGGCGGCTTATAAAGGGGCCTTATGGTATATGACCAATTATGTGGGTCGTTTAAGCCGCCATGCTCAGTTTGATGTGATCTATGAAGCATTGCGATCAAAGCCAGTGGTGTAAGCCGCCATGACCAGGTGGATCTATCAAAGTGTAATTTTTGATTAAGTGCCGCACAAACAGGTTTCACAGATTCCGATCATTATTTTGGATCAACGGCAGTTCAGCAAAAGGGAATAAATCAAGACCTTAAAACCAGTACAGATGAGTTCATACGCTCTAAGGGGATCTTTTCTTTAAGGAAAGGGGGTCCGCTAGTATTGAAACAAAAGGCAAAATAGCTACCGCATCAGTTATGCGCCGTTTTCAGATCAAAGAGGCTCACGGTGCAAGTACTGAAGATGAACTATGAAGAACATAGAGGAGTTCAGAAACCCTAATGCGGATCTGGGGTACGAGAAAGCAAATACTTACAGATCCAGATCTAATGCGGAGAGGCGCCGTCGTTCTCTGGTTCGTTCAGGGTGATGCAGCGGCCAAGATGAGGACGATGGTGCGCTTCGCGGCGGTGGCGAAGCTTGAGCGGCAGAAGGTCGTGAGAGGAGGAAGACGATGGAAAGGGGGAGAATGAGAAGAAGACCGGTCGTGGCTATTTATAAGGAAAGACTGATTAGTGGGTGCGAAAAACGAGGAGGCCGAAAACATGGTTATCCAGCTGCCTGGACGCCTCGATTCTTGAGACGGTCATTAAGATAAGGATCCGTTGAGATATGTTGGACAAAGTGTGAATTAATGACAGATGATGTCATCGAGGGCTATCACAAATCCAGAAGATGATGTCATGGCGGGTTATAAACTCTCGCACAATGAAGAGCAGAAGAGTTTTTGTAAGTGTTGAAGATTGACATGAACCAGTTCAAATCAATCTGGGGCCTAATGTTGGGGATATAACTACCAGGTATGACCTGCCCAGGCGGGGCCGGGTTACACCTACGATGATTCATCGTCTGAAGCCCAAGACAACATTTGAATATGGAGGTTCAGTTAAGGGTCCAAGGCCCAAAGGCGGTTTAAGGCCCGTAGAGATAAACCACCATATATGTATGACTTGTATTGTAAGGCAAGAATAGATAGTCACCAAGCCGAACACTGTTTATGAGCCGGCCAGGACTCCGTGAGCCGTTGGGCGTCGACCTCTGTATATAAAGGGATGACCCGGCGGCGATTCAGGACAAGTAACCTCAGATCAAAAGCCAGGTCAAGTGGATTCGCTCCCTGGTAATCGAGACATAAGCAATCCCACCTCAAACTGGATTAAGCTATTACCTTCACCACAAGGGGCCAAACTAGTATAAACTCTCGTGTCCTTTGTCCCGTTTTAACCCCTTTAAGCTTCATAGTTGCGATGGCTCCACGACTAAGTCCTTTTGCTAGGACATCTGCCGTGACCTTTCCACGATAGTACCCATGACTACTTGTCAACCTCGCAATCCCACGAGTTGACAAAACGAGCTCTAGAGAGCAATGATGAATTGGGATCCCATGGATTGTTTTTCCCACCACTCTCTTCGCGCCAAGACTTCGTGCATTCATTCTCCATGGCCCTCACTTGGCTATGGATTATTCTCCATTATATATCCTTCACCCATATTGCCATGTTCACTTTGACTTTGCATGATATGCCCATTCCTATGCCTTTGCCATGCATTTATGACCCATGCTTTTCTTTACACATGATGATTGATTCTCATACTTTTGTGTGTATTTGCAAGCTTGGTGGAGATATCTCTTGCTATTGCCATTCCAATAATGATACTTTCATCTTTCTTTGTGCTCGTGCTTGCGATATGTCATGTGCATTGTCTATGCCTAGTATTTACTCACATGACATGATTGCCATGATTTACTCTAGTGTGTTGCATCTTTGCTCCACTAGTTTGCACGACTTGATTACTATGCTTGCTCATGTTTCATCACCCATGATTCATACTTGCTCATTTCTTGTGGTTGATGAAAACCATTACCATGATTTGCACATGATTCATATAGCTTCTTGTCATATATCTCCATGTGTTGCCTCTCTCATTCTAGATGATTTCACATGTATTGAGTGCAACAATGCTTTTAGTCTTCCTAATGAGATTGCCCCCATAGCATTCTCGCGTATATTTGGAGATTTTGACATATTTCTTGTGAAGCATGCTTGTATTCCTTCTTTGCACCATATACCTAGTGCCATGAATATCACCATTGTTGGATCATATTATTCATGCACTTGTTCTTCTAATGGTTATGTGCAATAGAAGAGAACCATCATGATGGATGATGTGTTTATCTACCATGTGCATACGTTCTTTATTTTGTTGTGTGCATGTGTAGGATACTTGTACTTCGTGTCGACTTCCACTTCATGTGAGTTGACCATTCGAGCTCTTGAGAGCGAGCCTCATATATTCTACCACTACTCGCTTCTACAGCACATTCCCTACCACTTCGACATTGTGAAGAATGCACAATGACACTCTTTCAAGGTGACATCCTTCTTGAGCTTGGATATTGTGGATCATACTTCATGTGTTGCTTGAAAAATTTGCACGCATGTTCAAGATATTGCTTTCACCCATGATTGCCACATTTCCATGCTTCATGACATATATACCTTGTGTGTTGCATCCAATTCTTGGACTACTTGCTACTATCATATGGTGGGTTGCACCAATATAATTTCTTCATGTATGCCATGTCCCTTTGCTTATCACATGCTTGACTTGATTGCCTCACACATGATGAACAATTGCTCATTCTATTGTGTTGAGTGCCACACTATTTTCACTACACCCTATGCACATTATGCTTGGATTGTCTTGCACTTGACCCATGTGTTTAGGCACTTCATTTTATTTGGTGTTGTGAATCCTCCCTATGCCTACCATAGACCTTTCACTAAGAACATTAAGCATGATTTCTATGAACTTGAGGTAGATGTTTATTCTCTTGTCACACATATTTGCATCTCTACCTCACATTTGCATGCTTGTTTCCATGATGACCTTGATTTTGCTCAATTCATATGCTTACATGTCATGACACAAAACTTTCTCAAACCATATGCTATGCTTGATGACAATACTTGTTTGGTGAATCACCTCTTGAATGCTTGGTTTTGCACTAACGCTAACCACATTTGTTTTTCCAAGTGTTTGTTCCATTTTCTCCTTTTGAAGGAATCACAAGACGGCACGACATTGGAGAGTGCCCATTTTGATCTACTAGAAGCTGAGTGCTTGGTGATCGACCACTTCGACACGGCACCGCCATCTCTTTCCCATGGTGATTTGGTTTTCGACCCGAGGTCGGATCTTTTCCAAGGGGGAGGGGATGATGCAGAACATCCTATGGGCATCACCATGTCAAGAGTCCGTTTGACAAGTGACACGCGTGACCTCTACTTCTCATACATAAAGGTGAATCTTCTCCTTTACGCGTGTTCCCTTGACCCCTTCGAGGATGGTATACTACTTGGCACTCCACTCGTGTGCATACATAGGTATTGTTGGAACGCTACGAACGATGAGGAGGAGTGCAAGCACCAAGGAACAACTACACCATCCGCGAGGGAAGCATGGAAGAGAAGACGGAAGAAGACGGAGTGGCCGCATCCATAGCGTCCGTACAACCGACGTGCCGACGTCCGACACTCTACAGCGCCTGGACGACCGGCGTCCACCGGACGTCCGACACACCTTCCACCCAGCTAAAGGAGGCGCTACAGCGGCCGGACAACTGCCCACCACTGGACACCCGACAAGTACCAGGGACCGGACGACTGATGCCAACCGGATGACCGGTGCTACCAGTTCAGAGAAGAAACGTCGGAAGTCCAACACCCTCTGGACGTCCGGACCCCCGCGAGCGACCGGAGTCCGACCCCGACCGGACATCCGACACTGCCTGTGCGCAGTCGGTCCTTTGGCCTTGTATCCCTCTCCCACTTATCCCTTTGTGGCTTAGACTATAAATAGATCCCCCCCTCATCCTTTCTAGGGTTAGAAAAGTGATAGCTCATTTGTATGTGAGCTTTGCTCCCACCTCTACTCTTGAGAGAGAGAGACTACCACTCCCATGGAGTTCAAGATCTCCATGTGAGAAGATCCTGCGGGATATCATCAAGACCCCCTCACGGGAAGATCCGTCTAGGATACCATCAAGACCTCCTCTTGGAGATGAACCTTACCTTGTATCTTTCCCTTTGTTGTTCATGTACCTTGTGGATCTTGTGTGTTTGATTGTCTAGTGGATGTGTGATTGGACTTGTTCTTGAGTGTTTCCCCTTGTCACTTCTCCCCGTTCTTCCTTGTGTTCATCATGTTCTTCGAGGGAACCCACTCCAATCGTGAAAGATCGGCCTACACCGGGATAGCCCCGTATCACTTAGGGTCTTTTCACTCCTTATTCTCTTCATATCGATATCTCACCCAAAACTTGAAAACTTCAATCACATAAAACTTAACAGAACTTCGTGAGATTGGTTAGTATGATAAAGACAAATCATTCACTTTGGTACTGTCAAGACAAGATTCATAATTGTTTCCACATAATTCCTACTGTACTCTATCATTTCCACATTTTATATTTCTTAATATAATCTATGGAAACACTAAAACAAGCAAACTATGCATTGAAAACAGAATCTGTCAAAAACAGAACCATATGTAATGATCTGAACAATCACCATACTTCTGCAACTCCAAAAATTCTGAAATATTAGGAAAACATAGAATTTTTTTGTATCAATCACGTGTCAAATATTCAGATCAAAAGCATGTTCCCATGAATTTTGAAAATTCCTGGACTGGGCGCAAAAGTTTCTATTTTTGCACAGAATCAAGTCAACTATCATCCACACTATCCCAAAGGCTTTACTTGGCACTTTATTGAAAAAAATCTATAAAATATGATTACTACAGTAGCATAATCATGCGAGAACACCAAAAAAGTAGGTATAAATATTGGGTTGTCTCCCAACAAGCGCTTTTGCTTAATGCCTTTTTAGCTAGGCATGATGATTTCAATGATGCTCACATAAAAGATAAGAATTGAAACATAATGGGAGCATCATGAAGCATATGACTAGCACATTTAATTCTAACCCACTTCCTATGCCTAGGGATTTTTTGAGCAAACAATTTATGGGAACAAGAATCAACTAGCATAGGAAGGTAAAACAAGCAGAACTTCAAGATTTTCAACATAAAGAGAGGAAACTTGATATTATTGCAATTCCTACAAGCATATATTCCACCCTCATAATAATTTTCGGTAGCGTCATGAATGAATTAAACAATATAACTACCACATAAAGCATTATTTTCATGATCTATGAGCACAGAAATTTTATTACTCTCCACATAAGCAAAATCCTTCTCATTCATAGTAGTGGGAGGAGCAATTCAACAAAATAACTATCATGAGATACTTGATTGACATAATCCAGTTGTAAATTGAAATCATGATGACAAGTTTCATGGTTATCGTTATTATTTGTAGCATACATGTCATCACAATAATCATCATAAATAGGAGGCATGCTTTCATCATAATAAATTTTCTCACCAAAACTTGGGGGACTAAAAATATCATCTTCATCAAACATAGCATCCCCAAGCTTATGGCTTTGCATATCATTAGCGTCATGAATATTCAAAGGATTTTACCAACAACATTGCAAACATGTTCCTCATTCAAAGTTTTAGTGCCAAACATTTTATTGACTTCTTCTTCTAACACTTGAGCACAATTTTCCTTTCCATCATTTTCACGAAAGACATTAAAAAGATGAAGCATATGAGGCAACCTCAATTCCGTTTTTTGTAGTTCTCTTTTACAGACTAAACTAGTGATAAAACAGGAAACTAAAAGATTCGACTGCAAGATCTAAAGATATACCTTCAAGCACTAAACACCCCGGCAGCGGCGCCAGAAAAGAGTGCGATGTCTACTACGCAACCTTCTTCTTGTAGACTCGTGTTGGGCCTCCAAGCGCAGAGTTTTGTAGGACAGTAGAAATTTTCCCTCAAGTGGATGACCTAAGGTTTATCAATCTGTGGGAGGTGTAGGATGAAGATGGTCTCTCTCAAACAACCCTGCAATAAAATAACAAAGAGTCTCTTGTGTCCCCAACACACCCAATACAATGGTAAATTGTATATGTGCACTAGTTCGGCGAAGAGATGGTGATACAAGTGTAATATGGATAGTAGTAACAAGGACTAGTAACAAAAGTGAGCAAAAACTGTATTGCAATGCTTGGAAACAAGGACTAGGGTTCATACTTTCACTAGTGCAAGTTCTCTCAACAATGATAACATAATTAAATCATATGGAAATCCCTCAATGTGCGACAAAGAGCCACTCCAAAGTTCCTATCAAGGAGAACATAAGATGAAATTGCTTGTAGGGTACGAGACCACCTCAAAGTTATTCTTTCGATCAATCCATTGAGCTATTCCTATAAGTGTCACAAATAGCCCTAGAGTTTGTAGTAACATAACACCATATGACACATAACAATCAACCCTAATGTCACCTAGATACTCCAATGTCACCACAAGTATCTGTGGGTCAATTATACAATATGCATCAAACAACTTCACATTCATAATATTCAATCCAACACAAAGAACCTCAAAGAGTGCCCCAAGATTTCTACCGGAGAAACAAGGACGAAAACGTGCATCAACCCCTATGCATAGATTACCCCAATGTCACCTCGGGAATCCGCGATTGGAGTGCCAAAATATACATCAAGTCAATCAATAGAACACCCCATTGTCACCACGGGTATCCCACGCAAGACATACTCCAAGTGTTCTCAAATCAATAACAGTATTCAATCCAATAATAGTGAAACCTCAAAGGTAAACCTCAATTCATCACAAGAAGATAGAGGGGGAGAAACACCATATGATCCAACTATAGTAACAAAGCTCGCGGTACATCAAGATCGTGCCAAATCAAGGACACGAGAGAGAGAGAGAGAGAGAGAGAGAGATAGAGAGAGAGATCAAACACATAGCTACTCGTACATACCCTCAGCCCTGAGGGTGAACTAATCCCTCCTCGTCATGGAGACCATCGGATGATGAAGATGGCCACCGGTGATGGTTCCCCCTTTGGTAGGGTGCGGAAAGGGCTCCCGATTGGTTTTTTGTGGCTACAGAGGCTTGCAGTGGTGGAACTTCCGATCTATGTTTCTTTCTTGGGTTTTGGTATTTATAGGAATTTTTGGCGTTGTTCTCACGTCAGGTGGACTCCCGAGGAGCCCACAAGCCAGGCATGCCCTAGGGGGCGTGCCCCTACCCTTGTGGTGACCTCGGGACTCTTCTGGCCCAACTCTGATTCTCCGTGGGCTTCTTCTGGTCCATAAAAAATCACCATAATTTTTTAGCTCATTTGGACTCCATTTGATATTCCTTTTCTATAAAACTCAAAAACAAGGAAAAACAGAAACTGGCACTGGGCTCTAGGTTAATGGGTTAGTCCCAAAAATAATATAAAATAGCATATTAATGCATATAAAACATCCAAAATAGATAATATAATAGCATGGAACAATCAAAAATTATAGATATGTTGGAGACGTATCAATACCCACGAAGCTTCAGGAGGAGGCCAGAGGAGCCACGAGGTGGCCACAAGCCAGGAGGTGGCGCCATAAGGGGGGCGCCTCCAGAGCTTGTGGGCCACATCGAGGTCCTCCAGCCCTAATCTCACCTCTATAAATTCCCAAGTATTCCCCGTATACCAGTGGATACACCAAAATTACTTTTCCGCCACAGCAAGTTTTTGTCCTTGTGAGATCCCATACGAAGACCTGTTCCGGTACTCTGCCGAAGGGGGATTCGATCATGGAGGGGCTCTACGTCAACATTGCTGCCCTACCGATGATGTGTGAGTAGTTTACCACAGACCTATGGGTCCATACCTAGTAACTAGATGGTTTCTTCTCTATCTATTTGATCATCAATACAATGTTCTCCTCGATGTTCTTGGCGATCTATTCGATGTAATCTTCCTTTGAGGTGTGTTTGTTGAGATTCGATTAATTATGGATTTATGAACAGATTATCTATGGATATTATTTTAGTCTTCTCTGAACTCTTTTATGCATGATTAAGATAGCTTTGTATTTCTCTCCGGTCTATAGATTCGGTTTGGCCAACTAGATTGATTTTTCTTGCAATGAGAGAGGTTCTTTGTGATGGGTTCAATCTTGCAGTGTCCTCACCCAGTGACAGAAGGGGTAGTGAGGTATGTATTTGTATTTTTTCCATTAAGGATAAAAAGATGGGGTTTATTTCATATTTATTGGATCTATCCCTCTACATCATGTCATCTTGCTTAAGGCGCTACTCCGTTCTTGTTAACTTAATACACTATATATGTGCTGGATAGCGGTCGATGTGTGGAGTAATAGTAGTAGATGCAGGCAGGAGTCTGTCTACTTGTCACGGATGTGATGCCTATATCCATGATCATTTCCTTAAATATCGTCATAACTTTGCGCTTTTTCTATAAATTGCTCAACAGTAATTTGTTTACCCAACGCATGCGTTCTTTCAAGAGAGAAGCCTCAAGTGAAAACTATGGCCCCCGGGTCTATTTCTATCATATTATTTTTCAGCTCTATAAAACCAAAAACACAAAAATACCTTTTGTAATTTATTTACCTTTATTTTATTTTGCACTTTTATTTATCTGTTAAACCAATCTCTATCATATCTCATCCTTGCAAGTAACCGTGAAGGGATTGACAACCCCTTTATCATGTTGGGTGCAAGTATTTGTTTGTTTGTGCAGGTGCTATCATTGGAGACTTGTGTGGTCCTCCTACTAGATCGATACCTTGGTTCTTAACTGATGGAAATACTTATTTCTACTTTGCTGCATTACTGTTTCCTCTTCAAGGGAAAAACCAATGCAAGCTCAAGAAGTAGCAGGAAGAATTTTTAGCGCCGTTGCCGGGGAGGTTCTACATCAAGCCTACCAACTACCTATCATAAACTCTCATCTCTTGCATAACATTATCTGCCATTTGCCTCTGGTTTTCCTCTCCCCCACTTCTAAAACATTTTCAAATGAACACAAAAATATCTGCCTTTTTATTCTCCTCCTTTCCGTTCATCTTTTTTTTGCTTGTGTGCTAGATTGCTTGCTTTGTCACGATGTCTCAAGAAAATACTAAGTTGTGTGACTTTTCCAACACTAACATTAATGATTTTATTAGTACTCTGGTTGCTCATGCCACTAGTGCGGAATCTTATGAGGCTAATGTCGCTTTGTTGAATCTTGTTATGAAAGAACAATTTTCTGGTAGCCCTAATGAAGATGATGCATCCCATCTAAATACTTTTGTTGAATTGTGTGATATGCAAAATAAAAAGGATGTGGATAATGATATTGTTAAATTGAAGCTATTCCCGTTCTCACTAGGAGATCGTGCTAAAATATGGTTTTTGTCCTTGCCTAAAAGTAGTATTGATTCATGGAATAAATGTAAGGATGCTTTTATTTCCAAGTACTTTCCTCCCGCTAAGATCATTTCCCTTAGGAACGATATAATGAATTTTAAGCAACTTGATCATGAACATGTTTCACAATCTTTGGAGAGGATTAAATTGATGATAAGAAATTGCCCTACTCATGGTTTAAGTTTATGGACGATCATACAAAAAAATATGCGGGATTGAATTTTGCATCTAGAAATCTATTAGATTCCGCCACAGGTGGTACTTCTATGGAAAACACTTTAGGATAAGCTACTAAACTCCTATATAATATTATGACAAATTACTCTCAATGGCATACCAAAATATCTTGTACTAGTAAAAAAGTGCATGCTATTGATGAAATTAATACTTTGAGTGGAAAGATGGATGAAACTTATGAAATTGATTGCTAGCAAGAGTGCTCCTATTGATCCTAATGGTATGTCTTTGTCTACTTTGATAAAGAATAATAATGAATCTATGGTTGTGGATTTTGTTGGTAGGAACAATTTTGGTAATAACGCGTATAGAGGTAATTTCAACCCTAGGCAATTTCCTAGTAATTACTATAATAATTATGGAAATTCCTTCAAAAATTCTTATGGAAATTATAATAAAATACCCTCTGATCTTGAGAATAATTTTAAAGATTTTATAAACTCCCAAAATATTTTCAATGCTATCATAGAAGAAAAATTGCTCAAGATTGATGATTTGGCTACGAACTTGATCGAATTTCTCATGAGATTGATTCTTTTAAAGTTATATCTATGCAACCCAAGCTTGATATTAATGAGTCTCTAAAAGCTATCAAAATTTCTATTAATGAAAGTAGGGAGAGAATCGCTAGGGTGCGTGCTAAGAGAGAATGGTTCGAAAAAGAATGTTTTTCTAGTTTTCACGATAATCATGATGAAGATATTGAAGTGATTGGTGTGATGTTATGTCTCCAACGTATCAATAATTTTTGATTGTTCCATGCTATTATATTATCTGTTTTGGATGTTTTATATGCATTAATATGCTATTTTATAATATTTTTGGGACTAACCTATTAACCTAGAGCCCAGTGCCAGTTTCTGGGTTTTTTCCTGTTTTAGAGTTTCACAGAAAAGGAATGCCAAACGGAGTCCAAACGGAATAAAACTTTCACGATGATCTTTCTTGGACCAGAAGCAAACCAGGAGACTTGGAGATGAAGTCGGAGAAGCAACAAAGCGGCCACGAGGGTGTAGGGCACGCCCAGGGGGGTAGGGCGCGCCCCCCTACCTCGTGGGCCCCTCGAAGGTCTCCTAACCTAATTCTTTCGCCTATATATACTCTTATACCCCAAAACCATCAGGGAGAGCCACGAAAACACTTTTCCACTGCCGCAACCTTCTATACCCATGAGATCCGATCTACGGGCCTTTTCCGGCGTCCTGCCGGAGGGGATTCGATCACAGAAGGCTTCTACATCAACACCATTGCCCTTCCGATGAAGCGTGACTAGTTTACCATAGACCTACAGGTCCATAGCTAGTAGCTAGATGTCTTCTTCTCTCTCTCTGATTCCCAATACCAAGTTCTCCTCGATGTTCTTGGAGATCTATTTGATGTAATACTTTTTTGCGGTGTGTTTGCCGAGATCCGATGAATTGTGGATTTATGAGCAGATTATCTATGAATAATATTTGAGTCTCTCTGAATTCTTATATGCATGATTTGATATCTTTGCAAGTCTCTTCGAATTATCGGTTTAGATTGGCCTACTAGATTATTTTTTCTTGCAATGGGAGAAGTGCTTAGCTTTGGGTTCAATCTTGCGGTGTCCTTTCCCAATGACAGTAGGGGCAGCAAGGCACGTATTGTATTGTTTCCATCGAGGATGAAAAATGGGTTTTCATCATATTGCTTGACTTAATTCCACTACATCATGCCATCTTACTTAATGTGTTACTCCGATTATGAACTTAATACTCTAGATGCAGGCAGGAGTCCGTAGATGTGTGGAGTAATAGTAGTAGATGCAGAATCTTTTCGGTCCACTTGACACGGACATGATGCCTATGGTCATGATCATTTCCTTAGATATCGTTATAATTATGCGCTCTTCTATCAATTGCTCGGCAGTAATTTATTCACCCACTGTATTATTTGCTATCTTGAGAGAAGCCACTAGTGAAACCTATGGCCCCCGGATCACTTTTCCATCATATTAAGTATCTTTGCTATCATATTAGTTTCCGATCTACTATTTTGCAATTCTTTTACTTTCTGATCTATAAACCAAAAATACTTACTTTACCATTTATCTATCTCTACCAGATCTCACTTTTGCAAATAACCGTGAAGGGATTGACAACCCCTTTATCACGTTGGGTGCAAGTTTGTTGATTGCTTGTGCAGGTATTCAGTGACTTGTGCATTGCCTCCTACTAGATTGATACCTTGGTTCTAAAACTGAGGGAAATATTTAATCTACTTTGCCGCACCACCCTTTCCTCTTCAAGGGAAAAACCAACGCAAGCTCAAGAAGTAGCAGGAAGAATTTCTAGCGCCGTTGCCGGGGAGATCTACGCCAAGTCAAGACATACCAAGTACCCATCATGAACTCTCATCTCTTGCATTACATTATTTGCCATTCACCTCTCATTTTCCTCTCTCCCACCTCTAAAACGTTTTTCAAAAAGATTTGCCTTTTCTTCGCCCCTCTTCTATTCGTCTTCTTCGCTTGATTTTTGTGTGCTTGTGTGTTGGATTGCTTTCTTTGTCATGATGGATCAAATAATACCAAATTGTGTGACTTTTCGACACCAATAACAATGATTTTATTAGTACTCCGACTACTGCCACTACTAATGTTGAATCTTGTGAAATTAATGCCACTTTGCGAAATCTTGTTATGAAAGATCAATTTTTTGGCCTCCCTAGTGAAGATGCCACATCCCATCTAAACAATTTCGTTGATTTGTGTGATATGCAAAAGAAGAAAGATGTGGATAATGATATTGTTAAATTGAAGCTATTTCCGTTTTCGCTTAGAGATCGTGCTAAAACTTGGGTTTGATCTTTGCCTAAAAATAGTATTTATTCATGGAACAAGTGTAAAGATGCTTTCATCTCTAAGTATTTTCCTCCTGCTAAGATCATCTCCCTCTGGAACGATATTATGAATTTTAAGCAACTTGATCATGAGCATGTTGCACAACCTTGGGAGAGGATGAAATTGATGATACGAAATTACCCTACACATGGTTTGAATTTGTGGATGATTATACAAAAAGTTATGCCGGATTGAATTTTTTTTCTAGAAATATTTTAGATTCGGTCGCGGGAGGAACTTTTATGGAAATTACTTTAGGAGAGGCTACTAAACTCCTAGATAATATCATGGCTAATTATTCTCAGTGGCACACCGAAATATCCACTAGTAAAAAAGTGCATGTGATTGAAGAAATTAATGGTTTGAGTGGAAAGATAGATGAACTTATGAAATTATTTGATAATAAGAGTGCTTCTTTTGATCCTAGTGATGTGCCTTTGTACACTTTGATTGAAAATAATAATGAATCTATGGATGTTAATTTTGTTGATAGGAACAATTTTGGTAATAATGCGTATAGAGGTAATTTTAATCCTAGGCAGTTTCCTAGTAATGCCTCTAATAACTATGGTAATTCCTACAACAATTCTTATGGAAATTTTTAACAATATGTCCTCTGATTTTGAGAATAGTGTTAAAGAATTTATGGGTTCGCAAAAGAATTTCAATGCTTTGATTGAAGGAAAATTTCTCAAGATCGACGATTTGGCTAGGAATGTGGATAGAATTTCTCTTGATGTTGATTATTAGAAACTTAGGTCTATTCCACCTAAGCATGATATCAATGAGTCTCTCAAAGCCATGAGAATTTCCATTGATGAGTGCAAAGAAATAACCGCTAAGATGCGTGCTCAAAAGGATTGGTTTATAAAAGCGTGTTCATCTAGCTTTCATGAGAATAATGATGAAGATCTAAAAGTCATTGATCTGACTCCTGTTGAATCTTTGTTTTCCAATATTAATCTAGATAAAGATAGAAATGGAGATGAGTCAACTTTATTTAAAAGGCGTCCTAATGATTCAGAGTTTTTAGATCTAGATGCAAAAATTGATAAAAGTGGGATTGAAGAGGTCAAGACTTTAAGTAGCAATGAACCCACTAATTATGATAATTGTTCTTTAATAGATTGTATTTCCTTATTGCAATCCGTGTTGAATTCTCCTCATGCTTATAATCAAAACAAAGCTTTTACTAAACATGTCATTGATGCTATCATGCAATCTTTTGAAGAAAAGCTTCAATTAGAAGTTTCTATCCCTAGAAAACTTTATGATGAGTGGGAACCTACTATTAAGATTAAGATTAAAGATTATGAGTGCCATGCTTTGGGTGATTTGGGTGCTACGTTTCCATGATTCCAAAAACTGTATGTGGTGTGTTAGGGTTTCGTGAATTTGATGATTGTTCGTTAAATTTGAATCTTGCAGATTCCACTATTAAGAAACCTATGGGAAGGATTAATGATGTTCTTATTGTTGGAAATAGGAATTATGTGCCAGTAGATTTCATTGTTCTTGATATATATTGCAATCCTACATGTCCTATTATTCTTGGTAGACGTTTCCTTAGAACGATTGGTGCAATTATTGATATGAAAGAAGCAAAAATTAGATTCCAATTTCTGTTAAGGAAGGGCATGGAACACTTTCCTAGGAATAAATTAAATTGCCATATGAATCTATTATGAGAACCACTTATGGATCGCACACCAAAGATGACAATACCTAGATCTATTCATGTTTTATGCCTAGCTAAGGGCATTAAACGATAGCGCTTGTTGGGAGGCAACCCAATTTTATTTTTGTTCTTTGCTTTTTGTTCCTGATTAGTAATAAATAATTCATATATCCTATGGTTAGATGTGGTTTTATATTTTAATTAGTGTTTGTGCCAAGTTAAACCTTTAGGATAGCTTATGGTGATAGTTGTGTTGATCCTGCTGAAAAACAAAAACTTTTGCGCCCAGTAAATAATTTCCAGAATTTTATTGAAACATGCTTTTGATCTGATTCTTTTTGCTCTGGATTGGTATACAGATTTCTCAGGTTGTCCTAATATTCCCGAATTTTTGGAGTTACAGAAGTATTCGAGAGTTATAGATTACTACAGACTGTTCTGTTTTTGACAGATTTTGTTTTCTATGTGCTGTTTGCTTATTTTGATGAATCTATGGGTAGTATCCGGGGGTATGAACCATGGAAAAGTTGGAATACAGTAGATATTACACCAATATGAATAAGAATGATTTTGCAATAGTACCTTAAAATGGTGATTTATTTTCTTATACTAACAAAGCTTATGAGATTTTCTGTTGAGTTTTGTGTTGTGAAGTTTTCAAGTTTTGGGTAAGGATTTAATGGACTATGGAATAAGGAGTGGCAAGAGCCTAAGCTTGGGGATGGCTAAGGCACCCCAAGGTAATATTCAAGGAAACCAAAAGCCTAAGCTTGGGGATGCCCCAGAAGGCATCCCCTCTTTCGTCTTCGGCTATCGATAACTTTACTTGAGGCTATATTTTTATTCACCACATGATATGTGTTTTCCTTCGAGCGTCTTGTATGATTTGAGTCTTTGCTTTTTTAGTTTATGTAACATCCCAATTTTCAATTTGGATGTTATGCATAGATCATCATATGCATATCATATTTATTTTTGCATTTTGTTGTGATCCTAGAAATCTTAAGCAACTCAAGGACCCAAGGAGAGAGTTTGAGGTTTCACAAAATTCATATTTGAATTTATTTCAAATTTGAAGAAAGGAGCAATTTGATTTTATTATTTTTCTCTCCAATTATTTCCAATATTAAAAATATATGAGAGAAGATAATATGACTTCTTCAACCTAAGAGAAATATTGGACAAAGAATTTTAAAATCAAATTATGTTTTATTGGTATTTTATTTGAATTAGAAAAGTATTGCATTTTTGAAAATTGCATCTTAGTCCAGAAAAATGTTCATCTTGTCCTAAATATTAGGTTTGGATGGTAAAAATTGTTTCTGGATTTTTTTTTCTTTTTATTTATTTAGGATTTTTCTTCACGATGAAATTGTTTAAAAAAAAGAGTTTTAGACCGACTGGGCCGAAGCCTAGCCGGCCCAGCGCCGCGTCGGCCCAACCGGCTCGGGACCGGAGTCCCGACCGCCGCCGCCACCGTCCGCCGGAGGAGTCCAAGTCGGACTCCTCTCCCGCGCCGCCACCGCCCCGCCCCTCTCCCCTCGTCTTACCTCGCTGCTGCAAGCCGCGCCGCCCGCGCCGCCGCCGCTCGCCACCGCCGCCGCTGCTGCACGCCGCCGCTGATCCCGTGTTGCCATCGCTGCAAGCCCCGCCGCCCCGCGCCGCAAGCTCCGCCACCGCTTGCCGCCGCCGCCGTAGATCGGATCCACCGCCACCGTTGACTGTTTTTTCGGTTAACCGGTAAACCGTCGACCCGCCTCGGTTTAATCTTGGTTTATTTTTTTCGGTTCGGTAGATTTAGATCGGTTTAGTTTCGGTTTTATTTATTTAATGAACGTTCGTTCGTTCGTTTTAATGAACAGTGTTCGTTAGATTTGTTCTGTTAGCGAACGTTCACACCGTAGCTTTTTTTTACTTTTTTCAGCTAGGGATCTATCAGCGAATAGTTTTATCGCGATTTAGCCCCTGATGTTTAAACTAGCATAAATTTTTACCCGTTTATCCAAATTAGATGAAACCAGCGCCTAAATCTTCATAACATTTTATTCTTTCCAGTTAACCAAATTGAACATAATTTTGGTACTGTAAAATTTGAGTTTAGTCCATATTAGTAAACGATCTTGTTTTGTTCGTATTTTGAGTTTCGTTGCTCCGTTTGAGTTGAATATTTTTGTAAGTCGTAGCTAATCACTTATACCTACTTTTAAGATATAATCCACAAGATAATATTGCTGTTAGGTTTGACTTTTGATAGTTTAAGCCGTTTGCCTGTTTCGTGTTTTATTTGGATCTTTTCTCGGTTTTCTCGATGTTTCGTTTGAGTTATTGCTTATGTATGCTATTGTTTGTCTATGCTAGATTACCCGGAGTGCGAAGCTTGTTACTACGAATCTCTAGAGTTTGTAGATCGTCAGCAAGGCAAGTTAAACTTTGATCATACACTTTTATACCCAGTTTTTAGTATGCATTAGTTTTGCCCCTCAAATATTTGCATGAGTAGGATTGGGAACATGTGGTTTGGTTGTAGTGCTTGAGGTAGGAACCTAATACCTTTTGATCACTCCGAGAATATATGTTATGCTTATTGGTTAGCCATGCTCATAGATGGGGATTGGATCGTATTTCACACACGGAAGTTTCAGAGTTATTTAGTCATGGATAACATTAAGGTGGCAACTTTAATATACATCTGGGTGTATTGGTTGAGGCACCTGGGGAACCCAGTGTTGTCTGTTTTGGGAAATCCCGGAGTACCCGTGTGATTTTTCCTATGGAATGCCACCCAGGCTCAAAGGGATCATAAGATTATTCATGCTATAAACTTCCGTGTGCAGCCACAAGCCATTATGGACTCTAGCATAGTTGAGTAAGTTGTGTGAGCTCTTGAAGAGGTGGACTAGCAGATGTAGGGGAAAGTAGGTGTACCTGTCCGCCCGGAGTAGAGAGTTAATGCTTCAGAAAGACTATGTCTCAATCATCCGATCATGGATGCGGTCGAGTCTTGTGGGGAAAAGTGCACAAACCTCTACAGAGTGTATAAACTAATCATGGTTAGCCGTGTCCTCGGTTATGGACATCTTGAGTATCTAGTACTTGAATCTATTGATGTGATCTCGTCACTTTACTTTAATTAATTGAATTGGGTTAATGATGATGTTTTTAATTGGGATTTGAGTTGGAGTTACCTTCTCAAATATTGGGCAACTTGGGAGTAGTTAAATAAATTTATTCCTTTGTTGTAGGGAAAAACTAGCTTTATGCAAAAACTTAAACTTACAGCCTCCACTAGCCAAATGTTGCATGTAGATATAGTTCTTGCATTTCATTGCTTTACAGTGTAACTCTGCCAGCATATTCAATGTGCTGACCTACATGGCTGCAACGTCTCATGTTGCAGACTACTTAGACGACGAATAAGGTGAGACAGGTCATTGTTTTGCACTCAGCTATACCGTTGGAGTTGATGGACTCATTTACCTTCGAAGCTTCCACAGTTATTTAGTTTAGATGGCCTTCAGCCATGATATTTTTGTGTAATCATACTCTTTATGAGGACTCGATGTAATAAGTGAGTGATTGAAACTCTGTTATAATTCCTCGAGTACTGTGCGTGTCAGCATTACCGATCCAGGGATGACACTGATGCACAGAGACTTGACCGTTTGAGGTCTGGTCACTACAGTTTACCACAACCATCCTTGTTGTACACACCTTTTGAGCTAGGCAATATTGCTCTAGTGCTTCACTTATATCCTTTTAGAGCACGCCGGTGGCTTTATTTTATAGAAATTGATGAACTCTCATGCTTCACTTATATTATTTTGAGAGTATTTTAGAACAGCATGGTAATTTGCTTTGGTTATAAATTAGTCCTAATATGATAGGCATCCAAAAGGGATATAATAAAAACTTTCATATTAAGTGCATTGAATACTATGAGAAGTTTGATTCTTTATGATTGTTTTGAGATATGAAGATGGTGATATTAGAGTCATGCTAGTGAGTAGTTGTGAATTTGAGAGATACTTGTGCTAAAGTTTTTGATTCCCGTAGCATGCACGTGTGGTAAACCGTTATGTGATGAAGTCATAGCATGATTTATTTCTTGATTGTCTTCCTTATGAGTTGCGGTTGGGGAGGAGCGATGGTCTTTTCCTACCAATCTATACCCCTAGGAGCATGTGCGTATTACTTTGTTTTGATAACTAATAGATTTTTGCAATAAGTATGTGAGTTCTTTATGACTAATGTTGAGTCCATGGATTATACGCACTCTCACCCTTCCACCATTGCTAGCCTTTCTTGCCGCGCAACTCTAGCCGGTACCATACACCTACCATATACCTTCCTCAAAATACCTACCTATTTGGCATTTCCATAGCCATTCCGAGATATATTGCCATGCAACTTTCCACCATTCCGTTCATTATGACAAGCTTCATCATTGTCATATTGCTTTGCATGATCATGTAGTTGACATTGTATTTGTGGCAAAGCCATCATTCATAATTCTTCCTTACATGTCACTCTTGAGTAATTGCACATCCCGGTACAGCGCCGGAGGCATTCACATAGAGTCAAATTTTGTTCTATGTATTGAGTTGTAATTCTTGAGTTGCAAGTAAATAAAAGTGTGATGATCTTCATTATTAGAGCATTGTCCCATGTGAGGAAAAGATGATGGAGGCTATGATTCCTGCACAAGTCAGGATGAGACTCTGGACGAGAATTTTGTTTTAAAAAAAAATAGGCGAAAAAAGAGAGAAAGGCCCAAATAAAAAAATTGAGAGAAAAAGAGAGAAGGGGCAATGTTACTATCCTTTTACCACACTTGTGCTTAAAAGTAGCACCATGATCTTCATGATAGAGAGTCACCTATGTTGTCACTTTCATATACTAGTGGGAATTTTTCATTATAGAAGTTGGCTTGTATATTCCAATGATGGGCTCCCTTGGTCTTCATGCGCAAGCGAGTTGGATGCACTCCCACTTAGTTTCTTTTTGAGCTTTCATACACTTATAGCTCTGGTGCATCCGTTGCATGGCAATCCCTACTCACTCACATTGATATCTATTGATGGGCATCTCCATAGCCCGTTGATACGCCTAGTTGATGTGAGAGTATCTCCCTCTTTTTGTCTTCTCCACAACCACCATAATCTCTTCCACCATAGTGTTATATCCATGGCTCATGCTCAAGTAATGCGTGAAAGTTGAAAAGGTTTGAGAACATCAAAAGAATGAAACAATTACTTGGCTTTTCATTGGGGTTGTGCATGATTTAAATATTTCATGTGATGAAGATAGAGCATAGCCAGACTATATGATTTTGTAGGGATAGCTTTCTTTGGCCATGCTATTTTGAGAAGACGTGGTTGCTTTAGTAGCATGCTTGAAGTATTATTGTTTTTATGTCAATATTAAACTTTTGTTTTGAATCTTACGGATCTAGACATGCATGCCACAATAAAGAGAATTACATGGATAAATATGTTAGGTAGCATTCCACATCGAAACTTCTGTTTTTATCATTTACCTACTCGAGGACGAGCAGGAATTAAGCTTGGGGATGCTTGATACGTCTCCAACGTATCTATAATTTTTTATTGTTCCATGCTATTATATTATCTGTTTTGGATGTTTTATAACCATTAATATGCTATTTTATATTATTTTTGGGACTAACCTATTAACCTAGAGCCCAGTGCCAGTTTTTGTTTTTTTGCATGTTTTAGACTTCCGCAGAAAATGAATACCAAATGGAATAAAACTTTCGCGATGATCTTTCTTGTACCAGAAGCAAACCAGGAGAGTTGGAGATGAAGTCAGAGAAGCAACAAGACAGCCACGAGGGTGGAGGGTGTGCCCCCTACATCATGGGCCCCTCGGAGGTCTCCTAACCTAATTCTTTCACCCATATATACTCTTATACCCCAAAACCATCAGGGGAGACACGAGAACACTTTTCCACCGCCGCAACCTTCTGTACCCGTGAGATCCCATCTAGGGGCCTTTTCCGGTGTCCTGCCGAAGGGGGATTCAATCACGAAGGGATTCTACATCAACACCATAGCCCTTCCGATGAAGTGTGAGTAGTTTACCATAGACCTATGGGTCCATAGCTAGTAGCTAGATGGCTTCTGCTCTCTCTTTGATTCTCAATACCATGTTCTCCTCGATGCTCCTGGAGATCTATTCGATATAATACTCTTTGCGGTGTGTTTGCCGAGATCCGATGAATTGTTAATTTATAATCAGATTATCTATGAATAATATTTCAGTCTTCTCTGAATTCTTATATGCATGATTTGATATCTGTGCAAGTCTCTTCAAATTATCGGTTTAGTTTGCCTACTAGATTGGTTTTTCTTGCAATGGGAGAAGTGCTTAGCTTTGGGTTCAATCTTGCGGTGTCCTTTCCCAGTGACAGTAGGGGAAGCAAGGCACGTATTGTATTGTTGCCTTCAAGGATAAAAAGATGGGGTTTTCATCATATTGCTTGAGTTTATTCCTCTACATCATGTCATCTTACTTAATTCATTACTCTGTTCTTTATGAACTTAATACTCTAGATGCAGGATGGAGTGGGTTTATGTGTGGAGTAATAGTAGTAGATGCAAAATCATTTCGATCTACTTGACACGGACGTGATGGCTATGTTCATGATCATTGCCTTAGATATTGTCATAATTATGTGCTCTTCTATCAATTGCTCGGCAGTAATTTGTTCACCCACCGTCTTATTTGCTATCTTGAGAGAAACCACTAGTGAAACTTATGGCCCCCGGGTCTCTTTTCCATCTTATGAAGTATCTTTTCCATCATATTATTTTCCGATCTACTATTTTGCAATCTTTTACTTTTTGGTCTATAAACCAAAAAATACCAAAAATATATACTTTACCGTTTATCTATCTCTATCAGATCTCACTTTTGGAAGTAACCGTGAAGGGATTGACAACCCCTTTATCACGTTGGGTGCAAGTTTGTTGATTGTTTCTGCAGGTATTCGGTGACTTGTGGGTTGTCTCCTACTGGATTGATACCTTAGTTCTCAAACTGAGGGAAATACTTACTCTACTCTGTTGCATCACCCTTTCCTCTTCAAGGTAAAAACCAACGCAAGATCAAGAAGTAGTGTGTGACTCCTATTGAATCTTCGTTTGCTAATATAAAACTTGATAAAGAAGGGACTGGATATGAGTTAACTTTAGCTATAAGGCATCCCCATAATGTGGAGGGTGAAGATCTTAACGAAAAAATTGATAAAAGTGGGATTTGTGAGGTCAAAACTTTAACTAGAGATGAGCCTGCTCTTTTGGATTTCAAGGACTTTAATTATGATAATTGTTCTTTGATAGATTGTACTTTCTTGTAGCAATCCATGCTTAATTCACCTCATGCTTATAATCGAAATAAGTATTTCACTAAACATATCGTTGATGCTATGATGAAATCTTTTGAAGAAAAACTTGAGTTGGAAGTTTCAATCCCTAGAAAGATTTATGATGAATGGGAACCTACTATTAAGATTAAGATTAAATATTATGGGTGCAATGCTTTGTGTGATTTGGGTGCTAGCGTTTCCACTATTCTGGAAACTTTATGTGATGTTGATGCGGAGCATCCCGCATCTACCCGCACCAACACTCCATCACCACTGCAAGCATCGAGGGGACCAACGACGAGAGCATGTGTATGTGCCATCAAGAACGAGGTTGACTCTCTCCTCTTCGAGTTTCATTCGAATTCACATGAGAATTGGGTTCTACCTCACGGAGACATGTTATGCATTCTAGGATACCAAACAGATGATCATGAGAAGGAGAAGACGGAGTCTCGAGCACCCATGGAGTAAGGGAGAGGAGAGAAGATCGAGGAGAAGGAAGGGCCGCAGCCCCTGGACACCCCAGGTGCCCGGCTGCCCCGCCCCCGGGTTCCCGGCCACAGCTTGGGCAGCGCCCCAGCCGGCCCCGGGTGCCCGGCCCCAAGGCCCCGGGTGCCCGACTACCACCTGGGCCTCGCCAGCCCGCCCCGGGTGCCCGGCCAACTGGCCCCGGGTGCCCGGCCTGCCCCTGGGCCACGCCCAGCCCCACCCCGGGTGCCCGGCCGGCCCCGCCCAGCCACCTGCCACCGCCCCGGGTGCCCGGCCTGCCACCAGCCGGCGCCCCTGACCGGTCTGGGTGCCCGGACCCTTCCTCCGTGGCTACGTTTTTGGGAACTTTTTGGTCCTTTGTATCCCTTTTCCCCAATGTTTCGTCCCTAGGCTTTATATATCCATCCCCTAGCTCATTTGGAGGGATAGCAAAGATTTTAGAACACAAAAGAGGGATTTGCTCATCTTCCTCCTTTAGGCGATCTAGACCTCCACTTGGAGAAGCTCCTCTTGGAGATCAAGCCCTCCTCTTGGAGAAGATCCTCTTTGGATGCAAGACCTCACCTAGTGAGAAGAACCTTACCTTAGTGTTATTATCCTTGGATTGATCTTGTAATCTTGTGGATCTCATGTATGCTACTCTAGTGGATGTGATATTTGGGTTTGTTTGAGAGTTTTGTTCCTTGTGTTCTTGAGTGTTTTTCCTCCTTTTCCACCCTCCAAGTGTGAAAAGATACCCTCTAGGGTTTGACCCTACAACATCTTGGTATCACGAGCAAGGTTTATTCACATCTTGGAGTCTCACCCCCCCCCCCATTTGCTAGCTTGATTTTGTTGTTTTTCGTCCAAATTCGAAAATCCCCACAAAAATAGCCCCAAAAAATTTTCTTGCAGTTTGTTGGATCTTGTGAGATTTGGTTGTTTTGGTCCATGGATTTGATGTTTGGCAAGTGGATCTAGCCCCTCCCCAACAATCCCCACCCTTCCCATCACGAAATCCACGGAATTGTGCTTTTCCCCCAAAATTTCCGCCCATCCCGAAAACCACCGGGTGCCTGCACC
>NC_041391.1:332215316-332247123 GCF_002162155.2 Triticum dicoccoides | reverse complement strand
GCTCGTTTGGAAGCTCTTGACATCCCCCATCCACTCATCCCACTACCACCACCATTAGCCCCCATCCAAAAAATCATCACAAAAACACCCACCTTCCACATTTCACCGATTTTGTGTTGCCATTTCCATTTCCTAAGATGTTTCGGCTACTTAGGATCGTGTGACATCGTCATCACCATCATCGACTCAGAGCCATCTTCACCGCTAACCGTGAGAAAGGACGGTAACCTTGACGACACTAAATTCTTACCTTGCTTTTTGCATTGATAGCCCGATCCACTTTGTGTTGCTTTCCCAATGAGACTAGCAAGTTGAGAATTGCCGGGCCACGCTATTGTGCACCGTAGTGATCGTGTTATCATCCTTGTGACATAAGTCTCTCCCATGCATATCATATATACTTGTCTCATATCATACTCGGCTCGAGCATCAAGCATAGAGAAAAAAAGAGAGAAGAAAAGTTTTTAAGCAAAAGTGGAGCAACAAAGAGCTTGTAAGCAATAGAGTAGAGCGATTTGCATAGTTATATCATCTTGGTTATCGCATATTTAGCATAGTTGGGATTGAAGACGGCACGGTTCTCTCATAGGTAGGTGCACAAGCGTATCTTGCCCATTTGAGCAATCGAGCTAGTGTCTCTCGAGCATTCGCACAAGAAGAGCATTTTCCGTGGTTGCACATTTTGAACTCACTCCTTGGTTGTGCGGATCCCATCTATCTTTCGTGCGTGTGTACCTAGTGATACCTTTGGGCTTGATCTATTTGCTTTACTTGCATTTTATGAACCTTCTCAACCTAATCGATATCTTGCCTAACATTTGCTTGAAATTTTGCCACCATCCTAACTGAGCTACTCCATAAGCCTCTTATTTCTAGGTGTGAGAAACAAACCCCAGTTCCAATTGTCCTATTGTGGCATTACATTGAGTGACACTTGTTACATCCTCAATCCTCGGAGAAGGTAACTTTGGTATTGTTCTCTCATTTTCCTACTCACCCCACTTGGTTATGATGGATAGGCCAAACTCGTCGTCGAACACACTTTTTGAGGAGCAAGGTGATGATTCCGGTTTCATCTCCAAGAACCACTTCTTTATCGCGCAACGAGTGCTTCATCAAGAAAATGTAGCGTTGGGTGAACGCTTGGAGCAACTTGCCTCCGACCTTCGTCAAAACATCGATGACAACACACAAATGGAAGAGCTCCGCGACATGATCGTGTGACGCCCGTCTTCCTCATCCGCTTCTTCAAGACGACGCCACTCAAGTCACCGTACAAGTCGGCAATCTTCGGACTACTCCTCTTATGATGCAAGTCCGCCACGAGCTCGCCTTCCTCGATGTGATCAGCCTCAAGATCACCAAGCTCAAGAAAATCCATTCTATGGCAATGGATTACAAGACCCAGTTCGACCACGTGAACGGATGCGACACCAAGTCCGTCAAGGAGCAATGGAGCAAGAGAAAATACCTCCACAAGTACCACATCAAGTCCCTCAAGACGGTGATACAATTCGACAAGCACAAGAGCGTCGTGAAGCACAAGCACTCGAAGCACAACGCACACTCGACGAGGCCACTAGAGCCATCGAAGACCGCAACCGCCAAGTGCGAGAACAAGAGGAAGCTTTTCATCGCGAGATACAAGAAGAAGACGCACGATACGAAGAGCAACAAGAAAGGCGCAACCAAGCGCACATTCCTCGCCCTCCTCCAAGACAAGAGAGACACCAAGTGGAACAAGTGCTTCAAGACCCTCCTCCACGCCAAGAGCGACATCACGAGGAACGAGAATTTGAGGACTTTCCAAGGCAAGAGCGATATCAGAATTGCTATCAAGATGAAGAACTCTGCTACGGCAAGCTCAAGTTCACCATGCCAAAGTTCTACCGAAGCAATGATCCCGAAGAATATCTCTCTTGGGCATTGAAGGTGGACAAGATTTTCGCCTCCACAACTACGATGAAGAAAAGAAGATCGCCATGGCCTCCCTCGAGTTCCAAGACTACATCCTCATTTGGTGGGAACAAGTGATCGAGCAACGACATACAAGAGGCGAACCACCAATCACAACTTGGGAAGCAATGAAGGAAGTCATGAGAGGCTGCTTTGTGCCTACTCACTACACTCAAGATCTTTTCAAGAAGTTGCAACTCCTCGAGCAAGGCACAAAGATGGTGGAAGACTACTACCAAGAAATGGAGATTGCCATGATACGAGCCAATGTCAAGGAAGATGACGAGAAAACAATGGCACACTTCTTGAACGGCCTCAATCACCCAATCAAGAGGATCGCCGACTTCTAACCATACTCCAACCTTCTTGAGCTAGTTCATCAAGCGACCAAGGCCGAGCGACAAGTGCAAGATGACTTCAAATACGCCAAGTACTCGTCCAAGACCTACGGCTCCTACTCTCAAGCTCCCGCGACTTTGGCACCTCCTACATCAACTCGACCATCACCAAGTACCGGCGACAAGTCAAGTTCCAAGAAAGGGCACCTTCCTCGACTCGTCCTCTGGCAAGCACCTACAAATCCAAGACTCCTTCATCTTTGGCGCCTCCCGATGATCCCGTCAAGACAAGTTCATTCAAGTGCTTCACATGTGGCGGCCGAGGACACAAGTCCTTCCAATGCAACAACAAGAGAACAATGATCTTCAACGATGACGGCACATACGACTCGATGAGTGAAGAAGAAATGGAAGCCATTGAGCACGTGGCCATGCACCGGCGCATGAACAAAGATGAAGATGATCAAGTCTTTTGTGACAACGATTCAAGTCCCTCTCTCGTGGTCTCCAAGGTCTTGGCGCTCCAACACCACCAAGACGAAGACCAACGGTGCCATATCTTCCACACCAAGGCCGGCATCAATGGGCGCTCCGTCAAAGTCATCATCGACGGAGGTAGTTGTCACAACTTGGCAGGTGAAGAGCTATGTTCCAAGCTGCAATTGGTCAAGAAGAAGCACCCCCCGTCCCTACAAGGTGCAATGGCTAAGCGACTCTGGAACTATTCAACTGGAGCACATGGTGCAAGTGTCTTTCAAGATCGGCGCATACAAGGACACCCTAGAGTGTGATTTGGTCTCTATGTCCGTGTGCCACCTTCTTTTGGGAAGACCTTGGCAATTCGACCGTGGTGTCATCCACAACGGACGAACCAACCACTATAGCTTCAAGATGAAAGGCAAGGAGTATGTGCTTCGACCAATGTCACCAAGCCAAGTGATCGCCGACAAGAAAGCTTCCACCCATCGTGGAGAAACTAGTGAGAGAGTGCACCACCAAAAATAAAGTGAGAGCCACAAGCAAAAATTGAGTGCCTCTTCGCCAAGAGAGAAAAACTTAGTCCTCCTAGCCACAAATAGAGAGATGAGAGAAGTTTGTGAGAACCCATCGAGTGTCGTCCACTTTGTCCTCCTATGCAAAGATGAGGTTACCAAAACTAACAATCCTAATCCTCTTCCTCCAGTCTTTTCCAACTTGTTGCAGGAATTCGAGGATGTGTTTCCCGATGAGCTACCTCCCGGACTCCCTCCTCTACGTGGCATTGAACATCGACTCGAACTCATCCCCGGCGCACCTCTTCCAAACAAGGCTCCCTACCGTGTCAACCCCGAAGAAACTAAGGAGATCCAATGGCAAGTACAACAACTAATCGACAATGGTCATGTACGTGAAAGCTTAAGCCCTTGTATCATTCCTGTTATACTTGTACCCAAGCAAGACGGTAGTTTTCGCATGTGCTCGGATTGTAGACCTATAAATGCAATTACCGTATGGTATAGGCATCCCATTCCTTGCTTAGATGATATGCTTGATGAACTTAGCGGTGCCACCATTTTCTCAAAAATTTATCTTAAAAGTGGTTATTATCAAATCCGCATACAAGAAGGTGATGAATGGAAAACCGCTTTCAAAACTAAATTTGGCTTGTACGAGTGGTTGGTTATGCCTATGGGTTTATCGGAAGCTCCCAGTACTTTCATGTGTCTTATGCATTTTGTGCTTCGACCTTATATTGGAGTTTTCTTTGTGGTTTACTTTGATGATATTCTTGTGTTTAGCAAATCCATGAAAGAGCATCTAAGTCATGTTAGGGCTGTTTTACAAACTCTTCGCAAGCAACGTCTTCATGCCAACATGAAAAAGTGCATGTTTGGTGTTGACAAGCTTGTTTTCTTGGGATTCGTTGTTTCTTCCAAGGGTGTACATGTTGATGAATCTAAAATTGAAGCAATTAAAACTTGGCCCCAACCCACAAATTTGTAACAAGTGTGTAGCTTTCTTGGCCTTACGGGTTTTAATCGTCGCTTTGTGAAAGATTTTAGCACTATTGCCGCTCCTTTGCTTGCCTTGAGTAAGAAGAATTCTCCTTTTGTTTGCGGACCTTTGCAATCAACCGCTTTTGATGAGCCCAAATCTTTGCTTACACATGCTCCGATTCTTGCTTTACCCAACTTTGACAAAACTTTTGAGGTTCATTGCGATGCAAGTGGTACCGGAATTGGTGGAGTTTTGATGCAAGAAAAATGAGCTATTGCATATTTTAGTGAAAAACTTTCCGGTGCTCAACTTAACTATTCCATCTATGACAAAGAATTGTTTGCCTTAGTGCGTGTGTTACATGTGTGGGAGAATTACCTTAGACCGCATGAGTTTGTCATACATACTGATCATGAAACACTTAAATACCTTAAAGGTCAAACCAAGTTGAATAAATGGCATGCTAAATGGAGTGAATTCATTGAATCTTTTCCCTATGTGATAAAGTATATTAAGGGCAAAGAAAACGTGGTGGCGGATGCCCTTTCCCGCAAATGCATGTTACTTACTCAACTTGAATTGAATGTACTTGGATTTGATCATATCAAAGATTTGTATGAGGGTGATGTGACTTTTGCTACTCCTTATGCTAAGTGTGTGACGCATACTTCTTGGGAAAGATATTATATCAAAGATGGTTATCTTATGAGAGCTAACAAACTATGCATTCCCAAGTCTTCTCTTCGTTAGCTCCTTTTGCAAGAGGCTCATGGAGGCAAACTCATGGGACACTTTGGATGCGACAAGACTTTCGCCACGCTCTCCAAGAACTATTATTGGCCCAAGATGTTTCGCTATGTCGCCCGCTTCACCAACCGGTGCTCTACATGTTGCAAAGCTAAGTCACACTCTCAATCCCATGGTTTACATATGCCTTTACCTATTCCACATCAACCTTGGGAAGACATTAGCATGGATTTTGTGCTTGGATTACCTAGGACTCAAAATGGCAAGGACTCCGTTTTTGTTGTTGTGGACCGATTCTCTAAAATGGCTCATTTTATCCCATGCAGTAAGATAGACGACGCTTCACATGTTGCAAATCTCTTTTGTAGGGAAATCTTGCGGTTGCATGGTGTACCAAAGACAATTGTGTCGGATCGAGACATCAAGTTCTTAAGCTACTTTTGGAAGACGCTATGCGCCAAGCTAGGGATTAAGGTGATATTCTCCCGGGCGTATCACCCTCAAACCGACGGCCAAACGGAAGTCACCAACCGGACGCTTGCAACTCTCCTACGTGTGTTGATCAAGAAGGACATCAAGGAGTGGGAGGAGTGCCTACCCATTGCCGAGTATGCCTACAACCGCGCAATACACTCTACCACCAGCACCCCTTCGAGGTCGTCTACGGTTTAAACCCTTTGTCGTCGTTGGACATCCTTCCTCTACCGCTTCAAGAAGGAGCAAACATGGACACAAGTGCAAGAGACGCCTACCTCAAGAAGATGCATGAAGAAACACGTTCTACGATCAAGCGCCAAGTACAACGCCTCACCGCCAAGCTCAACATCAACAAGTCTCCGATGGTGTTCCAACCGGGTGATCAAGTATGGATACATCTTCACAAAGACCGTTTCCCCAAGGAACACAAGTCCAAGCTACTCCCAAGAACCGACGGACCATTCAAGGTGCTTGCACGCTACAACGACAATGCCTACAAGGTCGACATCCCACGCAACAACTACAATGTTAGCGACATCTTCAACTTCAAAGACTTGGCCAAGTACCATGGTGATGAAGAGCACGATCCATGGACGGATCTCTCCCAAGGGGGGAGATGATGTGGAGCATCCCGCGTCTACCCGCACCAACACTCCCTCACCACCGCAAGCACCAAGGGGACCAATGACGAGAGCACGTGTACGTGCCATCAAGAACGTGGTTGACTCTCTCCTCTTCGAGTTTCGTTCGAATTCACATGAGAATTGGGTTCTACCTCACAAAGACATGTTATGCATTCTAGGATACAAAGGAGATGATCGTGAGAAGGAGAAGACGGAGTCTCGAGCACCCATGGAGCAAGGGAGAGGAGAGAAGATCAAGGAGAGGAAGGGTCGCAACCCCTGGACACCCCGGGTGCCCGGCCACAGACTGGGCAGTGCCCCAGCCGGCCCCGGGTGCCCGGTCTGCCACCTAGGCATCGCCAGCCCGCCCCGGGTGCCCGGCCTGCCCCTGGGCCACGCCCAGCCCAACCCCCGGTGTCCGGGCCATCAACCCCGGGTGCCCGGCCGGCCCCACCCAGCCACCTGCCACCGCCCTGGGTGCCCGGGCCTTGCACCCCGGGTGCCCGGCCTGCCACCAGCCGGCGCCCTTGACCGGCGGGTGCCCGGCCGGTTTGACCCCAGGTGCCCGGACCCTTCCTCCGTGGCTACATTTTTGGGGACTTTTTGGTCCTTTGTATCCCTTTTCCCCAATGTTTCGTCCCTAGGCTTTATATATCCATCCCCTATCTCATTTGGAGGGATATCAAAGATTTTAGAACACAAAAGAGGGCTTTGCTCATCTTCCTCCTTTAGGAGATCTAGACCTCCACTTGAAGAATCTCCTCCTGGAGATCAAGCCCTCCTCTTGGAGAAGATCCTCTTTGTATGCAAGACCTCACCTAGTGAGAAGAACCTTACCCTAGTGCTATTATCCTTGGATTAATCTTGTAATCTTGTGGATCTCATGTATGCTACTCTAGTGGATGTGATATTTGGGTTTGTTTGAGAGTTTTGTTCCTTGTGTTCTTGAGTGTTGTTCCTCCTTTTCCGCCCTCCATGTGTGAAAAGATCCCCTCTAGGGTTTGACCCTACAACATCTTGGTATCATGAGCAAGGTTTATTCACATCTCGGAGTCCCATCCCCCCATTTGCTAGCTTCATTTTCTTGTTTTTCGTCCAAATTCGAAAATCCCCACAAAAATAGCACCAAAAATTTTTCTTGCAATTTGTTGGATCTTGTGAGATTTGGTTGTTTTGGTCCATGGATTTGATGTTTAGCAAGTGGATCTAGCCCTTCCCCAACAATCCCCACCCTTCCCACCGTGAAATCCACGGAATTTTGCTTTTCCCCCAAAATTTCCGCCCATCTCGAGCATTCGCACAAGAAGAGCATTTTCCGTGGTTGCACATTTTGAGCTCACTCCTTGGTTGTGCGGATCCCATCTATCTTTCGTGCGTGTGTACCTAGTGATACCTTTGGGCTTGATCTATTTGCTTTACTTGCATTTTGTGAACCTTCTCAACCTGATCGATATCTTGACTAACATTTGCTTGAAATTTTGCCACCATCCTAACCGAGCTACTCCATAATCCTCTTATTTCTAGGTGTGAGAAACAAACCCGGTTCCAATTGTCCTATTGTGTCATTACATTGAGTGACACTTGTTACATCCTCAATCCTCGGAGAAGGTAACTTTGGTATTGTTCTCTCATTTTCCTACTCACCCCACTTGGTTATGATGGATAGGCCAAACTGGTCGTCGAACACACTTTTTGAGGAGCAAGGTGATGATTCCGGTTTCATCTCCAAGAACCACTTCTTTATCGCGCAACGAGTGCTTCATCAAGAAAACATAGCATTGGGTGAACGCTTGGAGCAACTCGCCTCCGACCTTCGTCAAAACATCGACGACAACACACAAATGGAAGAGCTCCGCGACATGATCGTGTGACGCCCGTCTTCCTCATCCGCTTCTTCAAGACGACGCCACTCAAGTCACCGTACAAGTCGGCAATCTTCGGACTACTCCTCTTATGATGCAAGTCCGCCACGAGCTCGCCTTCCTCGACGTGATCAGCCTCAAGATCACCAAGCTCAAGAAAATCCATTCCATGGCAATGGCTTACAAGACCGAGTTTGAGCACGTGAACGGATGCGACACCAAGTCCGTCAAGGAGCAATGGAGCAAGAGCAAATACCTCCACAAGTACCACGTCAAGTCCCTCAAGACGGTGATGCAATTCGACAAGCACAAGAGCGCCGTGAAGCACAAGCACTCGAAGCACAACGCACACTCGACGAGGCCACTAGAGTCATCGAAGAACGCAATCGCCAAGTGCGAGAACAAGAGGAAGCTTTTCATCGTGGGATACAAGAAGAAGATGCACGATACGAAGAGCAACAAGAAAGGCACAACCAAGCGCACATTCCTCGCCCTCCTCCAAGACAAGAGAGACACCAAGTGGAACAAGTGCTTCAAGACCATCCTCCACGCCAAGAGCGACATCACTAGGAACGAGCATTTGAGGACTTTCCAAGGCAAGAGCGATATCAAAATTGCTATCAAGATGAAGAACTCTGCTACGGCAAGCTCAAGTTCACCATGCCAAAGTTCTAAGGAAGCAATGATCCCGAAGAATATCTCTCCTGGGCATTGAAGGTGGACAATATTTTCGCCTCCACAACTACGATGAAGAAAGAAGATCGCCATGGCCTCCCTCGAGTTCCAAGACTACGTCCTCATTTGGTGGGAACAAGTGATCGAGCAACGACATACAAGAGGCGAACCACCAATCACAACTTGGGAAGCAATGAAGGAAGTCACGAGAGGCCGCTTTGTGCCTACTCACTACACTCGCGATCTTTTCAAGAAGTTGCAACTCCTCAAGCAAGGCACAAAGATGGTGGAAGACTACTACCAAGAAATGGAGATTGCCATGATACGAGCCAATGTCAAGGAAGATGACGAGCAAACAATGGCACGCTTCTTGAACGGCCTCAATCACCCAATCAAGAGGATCGCCGACTTCTAACCATACTCCAACCTTCTTGTGCTAGTTCATCAAGAGACCAAGGCCGAGCGACAAGTGCAAGATGACTTCAAATACGCCAAGTACTCGTCCAAGACCTACGACTCATACTCTCAAGCTCCCGTGACTTCGGCACCTCCTACATCAACTCGACCATCACCAAGTACCGGCGACAAGTCAAGTTCCAAGCAAGGGAACCTTCCTCGACTCGTCCTCCGGCAAGCACCTACAAATCCAAGACTCCTTCATCTTTGGCGCCTCCCGATGATCCCGTCAAGACAAGTTCATTCAAGTGCTTCACATGTGGCGGCCGAGGACACAAGTCCTTCCAATGCAACAACAAGAGAACAATGATCTTCAATGATGATGGCACATACGACTCGATGAGTGAAGAAGAAATGGAAGCCATTGAGCACGTGGCCATGCACCGGCGCATGAACGAAGATGAAGATGATCAAGTCTTTTGTGACAACGATTCAAGTCCCTCTCTCGTGGTCTCCAAGGTCTTGGCGCTCCAACACCACCAAGACGAAGACCAACGGTGCCACATCTTCCACACCAAGGCCGGCATCAATGGGCGCTCCATCAAAGACATCATCGACGGAGGTAGTTGTCACAACTTGGCAGGTGAAGAGCTGTGTTCCAAGCTGCAATGGCTAAGAGACTCCAACTGGAGCACATGGTGCAAGTGTCTTTCAAGATCGGCGCATACGAGGACACCCTAGAGTGTGATGTGGTTCCCATGTCCGTGTGCCACCTTCTTTTGGGAATACCTTGGCATTTCGACCATGGTGTCATCCACAACGGACGAACCAACCACTATAGCTTCAAGATGAAAGGCAAGGAGTATGTGCTTCGACCAATGTCACCAAGCCAAGTGATGTACCAAAAACAGAAAGGCATGTCATATTCAAAGGTATAATGTGTAAGCTAAGCAGATGTAATTCAACCAAATTGGAAGCAATACAAGCTAGACATCCGGCTGGAGTGGTGAGCATGATCATCTAGGACCTGAGAGCCTGGTGGGAGGCGGGCTGCTTCGCCACCATCGCAACTTTTCAGTTGGCTTCCAGGTGATGCCTATCTTTGCTGGGCTTGTCACTTGCTCAGCCAGTGCCCTGAGTTGCTGTTTGTCTTCTGGTGCTCACGGGATGGTGGTTCATGTAAAAAAATATCTTTCCTTTCAAATACAAGCTAGACACCATATGGAACATGCAACCACATATGACACTGTGAAGTTAAAGCAAGCACCTGGGATGGTGGTTCATTGTGAGCAAGGTCATCAACTCCAGAGCTACGTTTACCATCTGCATCTGCTGACACTGCACCCTTTATAGCATTGTAACGTGTCGTGCCTACCCGCGAAGAAAGATGGTTCAACTTATCTCTTTTATTTTTTGCTTCTCTTTCGGCAGACTCTGAAATACCCTTGCATAAAAACACAATAGTGAGAGTATGTGTGAAGTGCGTGCAGAAGTAGTGCACTGTAAAAGTAGCAGATAGCAGGTGGCTGAAAAATAAATGACAGGAGACATTTGATAGCTCTACAACATTGCATGACAAACACAATTAGATTCTACTCCGTATGATTTTGTAATTTTGTAATATATGAGCACAGGAAATGCAGGTACTCCTCTAGCACACCGCCACATGTGGTCATATCTAAGATAACAGTCGACTGAAAATAAATATGTCAGTCGATTTTTGTAATGAACCGTCCGATCTATAAGGAACGGGCAGATGGCCTTCGTCTACCTCCCGCTAGTCACTATTGACGATATTTCTCGAACCGCCAGCGACCACCGGCCCAGACCCCTACCTCCATCGCCCAACCCTCCCCTCGACCTCACACCACCGCCGTGTTGGGCAGCGCCCCCAGGCCATCCCTTTAATCCCGACCGACCTCCAGATCAGGCGCCAGTAGCTCTAGGCCACACACGCCCCTAAGATAAACACCAAGCCGCTGCTTCCCCGGTGTAATAGGCGTACTAGCGCCTGTTATGCTGGGGAATGCTTTCGTTAATTGGGAATCAACTGGCCAGAAATTGAAATTCAGGGGGGCGACGGACCTCTAGCTAAGGTGAAATAGTATATGAGGAGAAACCTTGTGCATCGCGAGTTACTAGGAACATCTAGTATCAAGAAGAAGCGGTCAACTAGTGCCTTCTGTGAAATGAATACCGTGCAAGCAGAGACGTAAGATTTGCACGAATAAGGGAAGAGGAGTACCATTTTCGGTTGCCGGTGTGGTCACCTCCATATGTCGCGCCGATCTTGTTCTTTTTACGGGGGAAACCGATGTTCTGGAGGGTGCAGGCTTGGACGAACCCGTGGCCAAATTGTTGACTGTGTTGCCGTGGCCGTATGTCGGCGGAGGGGAAGCAGATCCGAGGCTCCGGTGCGGTGGAGGGTGGAGAAGTTGGAGCGGCAGCGGTGAGGCACAGGACGGCGTGGTTGAACTGGCTCGGGTACGGATGGCTTGGCCTCAGCTTCAACTACTAGTCGTGGAGGGCGTTGCGGTTGAGGTTGCGGTGGACGACGATGTCGGGGTATCAGCTCCAGCATGATGGAGGAGGGCAGCGGTTGATGGGTGGGATGGGGTGGCGGATGGAGGACTCCG
The DNA here is from genome assembly GCF_002162155.2 of Triticum dicoccoides. NCBI lineage: Eukaryota > Viridiplantae > Streptophyta > Magnoliopsida > Poales > Poaceae > Triticum > Triticum dicoccoides. The sequence continues at coordinate 332,235,436 of NC_041391.1, read as the reverse complement.
GGTTTCGCGGCTGGTGGAGAGGTAGTTTTGGCGCCCATGGAGTACGAATGGGGAATCGGACGGGTGGGGGGGAACCATGTTTCGGTCTGGGACGTGCTTGTTTTTGGCTTTTTTGAACAGAAGATGGGACGCGCTTGTTTGAAATTTGGGGAAACTACAAACTTTGCCCCCCCCTCTTAAATTTCGGACCTACTGCAGGTCAGGGGTAGGATGGTAATCCCAGGTCTCCCAAATAGTGGGCGGGAGCGATTTCGGCCACACGCATGTGTGCTTAGGCGGCCATTGTGTATGAATGTTTTTCGGAGGCAGTTGCGTGGCGTCTAGATGAAGCTACAAACCTACGCCGGTTTAGACCTTTGGACGTCGGGTCGGTAGGTTTCACGGGTCGGAGTTATTAGAAAAGTAATTTCCTTGTACTACCAAACATTTGTCTCACGCGGTTTCGGGCGAGTAGAGGCTCTTTTGGCGCTTTGTTCGAAATTTTGAAACACAAGCATTCACGTTTAGAGTACTCTTGAACTATGAGGATTGACCTAAATAGACAACGTTATATTTGACATTGTATGTTTGAAAACCTCATTAAATTATCCGCTTCTTTTTGAAATTTTGACACTTGAAAATCCTATAACTACGATTATTTTGGAATGGAGGAGCTAAATTTGAATCTATTTTGTACACGACTACATATGCTATTATGTACAAAATCAGAGCAAAGATTGGTGCCCCCATAATTTAGGTATGGTTTACAAATGCCATGATATCAAATTCAAATGATTGAATTGACTTCATGTTGAATTCGATTTTTTTAAACCACCTTAAGTTGAATTCAAATGTATGCTAGTTCATAGGTAGCTATTTATAATGTTCATTGTGTAACTTCCGTATGTATAATGTGCTTTACACACACAACATGAACTATACTCACGTTTATATTCGATTGCTAAAGCAATGCATTGTCTGGAGTTCAAAATACTAACTATGTGGATCAATTGTGTCGAATAATAACATAGACATGCTCAAATTCGATAGAATCTAGATGTCTGATGGATCAATGACCGCTCCTTACGCGAATTGCAAATATCATGATCCCATCCTAATATTTGGATACAATCTATATCTTTAATCAATGTGTATAGCAGTCTTTTACGTGTGGTTTCACTCTCCATCGGTGGTCTCTCACACATGCTCACACACTCTCTCCCGAGGTGTCTTTCTCGCACACATGCTCTAGATATAACCCTCCCTCCCTCTCGTAAGCATTTAAAACTTTTTTCACTAACCTTTATCACAAGCACTCTTCCTCTCACAAACATACACACGCACAATCTCCATCGACCCTTTTTATATACATGGACCTGCCTACGTGTCTCATGTACGCACATTATCTTTAGGCCTGTCTCTCACGCATTGTCTCACACCTCTCTTCCTAATCGACGGGTATGATTCTAGCAGAGCATTCTGTAGGATGCCCCTTAAAGTTAGGTTGGATGAATAGTAATATCAGAGATAAAGGGGTTACCTTAGTCCGAGAACCCAGGGTTACAAATCCTAGCCAGCTTTGTCAGTGGACAAAGAGTCCTTCACAGTTCTGCTATCTTTGTCTTATACGACTAGTCATCCATGGGTCTTCCTAAATGTGTCACGGGCCGACCAAGTGGCGCAGGATGGAACCGAACGAAGGGCCTCACCTCGACCCACCGGACCTCATGCGGCGACACACCCTCTACCCCCACGTCTCATTATCTTCTCACACCCACACATACCAACACAAACACCACACACACACAAAATTTCTCATGGTGCCTCTATTCCCTCCACCCTTGCATATACACACTCAACGGAATGGAATCTCTCGTTGTGATGTCATATTCGTCTCTCTCTCTCTCTAGACCACTCTCATTTCTCATGCTATCTCTCCCACGCCCCCCCCCCCGTCGGCCCCTCTATCCATGCCTCTCTCGAATAGGTAATACACACACATACCTCTCTAGGCCCCGCCAAATGCATCAACTACACATTCACACATGTTACATCACATACCCCATTGATCTAAAAAGCCCTCTCTTCACATTTATTTCGCATACAACATTCCTTTTGAATAAAGTGTGGCCAAAAAATTATTTTAGAGTTTCTACATATATAAAACATTACAAAGTTATATGGAGGAGTACGAATGCTAATTTGCATTGCATGGTGCCCACAATGATATTTATTCCGCACTGTGAATTTGTATATTTTTATACTATATACAAAGTTAGTCATAATAAAGAGAAACGAAGAGCATCTCTCTCTCCATCGCATACCCCCCTGTACACCCCTTTCACGTATGCACACAAAACTATCTCCAGGTCCTCTAAAAGTAAGCCCCCAGAAAATTCACGCATGTTTCATCTTTCTCTCGCGATATATGTAATTGCAATCATTGTATTTGAAGCGAAAGCACGATACATACATTGGACTTTAGAATCCACTCATTACGGTCACCATTTACATTTAGTGGTTATTATACAGTCACGGGCTCACCGTACAACTCTGTATTTGCTCATGACATGACTAGTTGACCAGTTAAACGCTCCACGTGGCACCTCTAATGTTGCATCACATTATCTCACTACCATCGTGCCCACCTGTCGACTTGTATCTACTCTACATCTACACTCTTATAAAATACGTAAAATACACTCTTATAAAAACAGAGTTGGTGATGATGGTGTGCCTGCCATCTGGCAATATAGGCCGTCCAATTTATATCTTACGGATAGGAAAGAAACTATGGAAATTTTGCAAAAAGGTACCCACACACCTCTCCACATTTGCAAATAAGGCCTTCCCTCATTCATCCTTTTCTCTCACAAGATAAACTAGTCATACAAATGCATCTTGATGTTACGTGCAACGCATGGGCATCTTGCTAGTAAGAATGAAAACAAACGACAAAAAAATATTTGGACGGTGGTTCGAAGTCATGACCGCGGGCACAGCGGACAAGGTGGCCTTGTATTGGTATGCTGAGCCGTCTATTTTAACACACAGGAGCTGGTGTGGTGATTATACACACACACACACGCATGCACATGAATTGCATCCACGCAACACCCACACAAACACATGCACCCACGCACGCACACAACACTCACACGTACACACGCAGCCGCCCGTGCACACAACACTCACACACACGCATGCATGCATACACTAGTACACCACACGACCAACACACACTCTCACGCTCAAGTGCTCAACCTACACGTGCATGCGCACACTTCAGGCCCTGACAGACACATACACAACAAGGTGATTCGCGCGCACGGGTTGGAGTCTTGTCACGCCTGCGTAAATTTGTGTTTATCAGACCTTTTCCCTATGCAAAATGATAGGTGGGACCCACAAGGAACATGGTCAATTTAACTAGTCAACATGGCGCCACGCAGACTATTTGGCCGGTCAACAGAGTGCAATCCGATGCTGAACCATGAGCAAGTGACCGTATAATCACCGCAAAATGTATATGGTGATCGTAATCAGCTTATTCTGATGTTCGGTGACCGTATTACGCTTTTCTCTCTGTAGGCCCTCCAAAACTACATCTCTACACGTTCTCGCATGTTACATCTAACAACTATGCAATACAACACTACTACTACACTCTAACACAATAAATCATATGTGTTTTTAGTTTTACTAGACATCATATTGTTACTTATAATTATTCAGTTTGCATACATTAAAATTGCCTTTGAAATGTATGGCCAGTATCATCTACCGTGCGGGAAAAATCCCGCCCTTTCCTGTTTAATCGGGTTTGTATCGATGGGTCGTGTGAAACAGAAAAACTATAGTACTATAGAGTACAAGGGACAATTCACTGGGCCATTGTGTCATGTACTCCTCCGTCGTAAGAGTGGAGCGCTCACTTTCATAAATCTTCTAGTCCTTTCGCCGACATGTGGGACATCAAGCTACCGGGTCCATGTTCCATACCGGAATACAGTGCAGAGCAGCCGGGCTGAAGCACCCCAGTCATGGCGCCGGCGTACTAATGAGCAATGAGGCGTCAAATCACAAAGCTGCACCTTTCCCGTAGTTAAGTTGGAGGGACGAAGTAATAATGCTAAAAAAGAAGTTTGAGGGACGAAGCAACCATCATTTCACTCGTTGCTGAATCCGCTTCTCCCTCATCTTCTTCAACTTAACCGCGTGTTGCTTCTGTCGTTGTTCTGCCTCATGTGGGACGCGGATCGGCTAGGTAAAGCACTGACACGTGGGACTGCATGTTAGCAAACCGTTAGGACAACATCCTCTGAAAATAAGAAACCTCCCCCGCCATCCGCGCGGCAAAATCACCTTCTTTTTACTAATCTTGATTCTATAACTTTTTAGATCAATATAATTGAGATTTGTATAGATAGCACACAGGAGCAAAACCAAGTGGTACGGTTAAGGGCATCCACAATGTGTAGCCAAATGTGAAAATAGCTTTTGGCATCATGGGAACCATTGTGGACGGTGTTGCCAAAGCCAAGAAGATGGAACCGAAGCTCCCTGATTGATTGATTGAAGGAATAGAAAAATGCAACGTCTCTCCTCTTTCTCCCATGCTTGGATGCATGTAGTACAGTATAGAGCACATAGTCTACTCCCCTGTCCCTTCTATCACAAATCACAAGGCAGTGAGGCATCAAATTACAAAAGCACGGACGAAGCAACCATCATTTCACTCTTCTGACTCTGCTTCTCCATCGTCTTCTTCGAGAAACCATCTAACTGCACTATGCTGGACGGACGAAGCTATTGTGTACTCCTAGTAGTACTAGTCCTTTGGTTCAATGGACTTCCTGGATGCAAATAAGGCGGTTGTCTCGGCTTGCACGCGGCACTTGTGAACGACTTACCGTGGTCTCCCTCAATGGTGTTCTCCGTCGTACGCACTTCGCCAAACCACAAAAAAAGATATCGTCGACGTCACCGCAATGGGAAGGAAGTCAAATATAGTTACTACCTCCATTTTTTGTACACAAGGCCAGTATATCAAAATTACAATTTTCAAATGGCCACTAACACTAATCGAGGCAAAATTGATGGGGTTTGCCTCATAATAGCAACCAAGGACATTAATATCCCCTGTATGCATGCGGAAGTGAGAAGGTTGGTTTGCATGGCGCTGCATTAATCAAGTGATGAGGAGTGAGATGGTTAGCTCTTTGGTCTTTGGAGAAAAAATACGCATTAATTGACACGTGAAATGAGGATTTGTATCGATTAAATCCCGCAAAGGAAAACCCCGCCATTCTTTTTTAACACTAGTACTCCTAGTACATACGTACTTATCCTGTTTGGGTCTAGGCCTTGCATTGCCAAACTTCGCCACACATTTTTGCCAAGATTGCCTAAAGTTTTCAAAATGAGAAGGAGGTACACTTGCGCACGGCTGTCGCAGTCGCACCGCAACCTCACACGGTCGCTCCTGCACACCGCGGTCGCACCGCACCCTCACACAGTCGCTCCTGCACGCCGCAAACCCAACCAAGGGAATGCACCCTCACTGACACGTGTTGTCGCATGTGAACAAACCAAACTCAGCCAACCTATCACTGATACATAATTTTCGTTCATAGAGTATGTTTATCCAACCGCATGTTGGGGAGTATCCGTACGGCCCGTGCGGTGGTCTGTTGGGGAAGAAGAAGAGGTGAGGAAGAAGGAAAGAAGGGTTAGGAGATGTACGTTATTCATCCAACCGCCTGAAATGGTAGACTGACCCAAGTCAGGCGACTTGCATAACAAATATATGTTTTTACACAGCAAAAGATCCATTAAAACAACAACATAAAGAAAAACTATCACTACTCGCGAAAAGAGACGGCCTCGTCATCTTTGGCTGCCGGCGCGAACCAGCTGTAGCTGCCGACGTGTGTCTCCACACCATGGTTGTCCTCGGCCTCCAGCTACTCGTTCAAGCGGAGTGTGCGGGTGCTCTGCACGGATGAGAGCATAGCCCGGTTCAAGTAGAGGACATCCGGTTCTGCCTGCAGGAGGGCCTCGATGGCAGCGGCATCCGCGCGCTCCGCGTCAAGTCGAGTCTCCGCCGCCCGGTTCAAGTCCAGGACGTCCGGTTCCGCCTGCAGGAGGGCATCAATGAGAGCGGCATCCGTGCGCTCTGCGTCGAGTCAAGCCTCTGCCGCCCAGTTCAAGTCCACGACGTCCGGTTCCGCCTGCAGGAGGGCCTCGATGGCATCGGCATCCTCATGCTCCGCCTCAAGTTGAGCCTCCGCCTCCTGATTCACATCCACAACATCCGGTTCCGCCTGCAGGAGAGCCTCGATGGCAGCGGCATGCGCGCGCTCCGCGTCGAGTTGAGCCTCTGCCTCCCAGTCCTCCTTTAGTATCGCCATCTTGAACCGCTGGTCCGCCTACACCATGGGGGACTCGGTCGCCGGCACGAAGTCGACGTCCATCGTCTCATACCCATCGGGGGCCTTCTGAGCCGTGACCTCCACCATGAACATTGCATCGGCTTCCTCCTCCTTGTAGCTTGGCTCCAGAGAACTCGGGGATTGGCCCTCCGCAAAGCGAGCTTGGGAACGGAGGTCTATGGCGCCGACCGCCGCCACGATTTCTGCGCGGCGCTCCGGCGTCAACATCTTGTAGTAAGTGATCTTGCGGCGCACCATGGCTTTCCGGCGAACTAGGGGACGGTTGATGCGGGCTAGGGGATGGAAAGGTGGGGGAATGGGCTGGAGATTAGGTGTGGTTTTAGGGCAGTGGCTAGCGTAGGCCGAGCAGCGAAGGTTCTGGTGTGAATAGTGGTTCCGGTGACGACCGGTCAATCGGTTTTGACTGTACATCGCTCTTGTCGCGTTCGCGTTGCAGCCCGGCACGCTGGACCCTCCACGTCACTCACCGAATGGAACGCGCTTCGTCTTGCGTTTTCGCTCACTTGTGGGACCACAGTTGGGAGCAAACTAATGTCCCTCCCCCTCCCCCGCCCGCGTCATTTATTATACTACCACTCCCTCTATTTTACGCGGAGTAAATAAAAACAGAGGGAGTATACTACGGATGAGGATCCCCTGACGTGGCTGAACCCATTTAGTAACTGACATGCGGGGCCTAGCAAGCATGGGGTCCTCCAGTAAGTGACCTAAAGGGAGGGTAAGGCAGGGATACCTACGTCAGAGGATCCACTTCCACTACTACTCCCTCCTTCGATTTACTATATAGGGCCTAATGCGTTTTTCGAGGCTAACTTTGACCAAATGTTAGAGTAATAATATATGACATGCAACTTACACAAAGCATATGGTCAAATTCGTGTGTGAAAGGAGTTTACAATGATATAATTTTCACATTATACATCTCATGTACTATTAATCTTGTCAATAGTCAAATGCGGTTTTAAAAACGCATTAGAGCATGGTTAATAATATAGCCAGTCGATGGCTATGAGGGACTGCCATGTCATCTATAGACATCATCTATTATATGCACTCATACGGTAGTGTGGGCTATAAGGTTGGCTATTTCCCGCAAAAGAATATATAAGGTTGGCTATTGTATTAGTACTTTTTTCCATCTCCTCTCTATCTCTTTCTTCATATTTATTGTACTAGTATTTAACTAGGAATGCGTATATAGCTAAGGCTCTTGCATGAGAGCTCACTCCCCTTACTTTTTCACATCTCTCTCCTCCACATAGGCCCTATATAAATGGAAGGAGGGAGTATATATGTTGTCAGTACTCCACGTGTACTATTGGATAGGGAGCTTAAAAAAGTTACTATTGGACTAGCTATACGTGGTGAAATCCTAGTAGGAAGAGCATGCGCGAGAACAAGCACATTCACATGGTTGAAAACAAATTGGAAACCATCTCGAGTACAAATCTACGAGTACGTACGAATCTAACAATATTGATTGGGCGTGTTGTTGAATGTTGATACCTTTTTGATCAAAGTAGAGATACTTATACTACACATAAAACTTATATGCAAACTAGAAAGGATAGGAGGGAGTATATTGTACGTTCAAAAACGAAACGAACATTGAATACCCTTTATATATGATTTGCGCATGCTATGATCACCGGTTCAAAATTTTGAATCCGCCTTAGGTATCATGTGCCCCCACTCGTTCTCTCTCGATTTCATCTCGGGGTCCGGAGATCAATTGAAAGAGGACTAGGGTGGGTACATGCAAATGATACTCGGTGGAATGTTCAAATGAGGCATGTAGGAGGATGGACTCGACTGGAGGGCGACATGATCGATGGAGAAGAGGGTTGGAGAGGAATGAGAAATAAGCAAACGCCACATGATTATACTTGAACGGCTCAAATAAACAATAAGTTGTCTCGCTTGGCCTACATAGTGAAAGGCTTAATGCGCAATGCGGAGCACTGACGCTTGAATATGGCCGGGAAACAGGGAAACCGACATGTGGGGCACACCCGTCGGGACGATGCAGCGCACACTATTCCAATGGAGGAGCTGACCCACGACCTCCTCGCCATCGACAACCGTTCATGTGGGTCGTTGGGGCCAACAACAGGGCGCAACTCCAGCACCACCTCTAGACACGGCGACCGCGGTGAGCGACACGCTCATATCGTCGCTAGACACGGTCGATTTCAGTGTGCCGAGGGTGGCGTTAGTGCTGTGGCACAAGCAACAATATGTTTGGTTTGTGCCCAAGGTTGCCCCATCAAAGCATTGGGTAGCCAAAATTTTGGTTGAGGTATTGGTTGCCCATGATTTGGCTGACATTGGCAAGAAAAATGAACTAGAGTTGGCTAGAGTTCATTGGCATGCCAAAAAAATGGCAACCATCCAAACAAAGACCAATCTTTGGGTCATGACCAAAATTTTGGTAAGGTGCACTTTGGCCACAATCCAAACACACCCCAACACTCGGCTCGTCGAGGATGCACGGGGCACCGCGACGCATCCGCGGAGTGGTGTAACGCGGCTAACTGCATCCTCAGGACCTAAGACCATGCCGGGTCGTCTTGCTTTTTCAATGACATGCGGGAATCGCATGTGAGCAAAGGGCATCTCCAACGTTTCCACGACCGCAGCTGACTACCCTGGCACACCAAAACCCTTGTCCCTCGCGCCATCGCGCGGTGTGTTCCTAGCCGGCGCCAGCTTCCCGCATTCATACCGTCCATTCGTATGTCGTCGTTAAGAGGCTCGGTGCTCGAGGAACCAACTCCGGTGACTTAATGACGCACCCGGACGCTTGGCCTCACCAGAATGCGCTACTTAAAGCGGCAACACCCAGCTAACCTCCACAACATAGCGCATCGTCCTCCTACCTGGCACCACATCCACCATGACCGCAAGTGGAACGCTCTGCGGGAGAGCTTGTCTTAGGGGATGAAGCTCGAGGTCGCTGCCCTCGCTCAAGTCGCCTCTCACGACCCAATAGCGGCGTAGCCGGACGCGGACGTGACCGCACAAGCGGTGGCCACGCTGGCAGCTGACGACGGGAGCACCGTCAGCCATGCGTCCTACTTGCCGCCGTCCAACGTCCGGCACCACCGAGTTCGGGGACTCCTCCGAGTATGAGTAGGGCATGGGAGGCGGCAGTGCATGGTGTGCCAACTGGCCGGTCCATATCCCGTGTCCTACCCTTCCTCGCCGGAGACCGCACCTTCACTTCACGGGTCTTGAACCCCGCCCCCGTACATAGAGATCGCAGATGGAGGATGTCGGTCGCCGTCGTAGAATAGGTTTAGGGTCAGGTTTCTTTTATTTTTCTGTCCTATAAAAGTTTGAAATGTAATGAAAATCTACCGTGTTTGCATTAATCTCGGCCGGTGTATATGAACTTTCACAATAATATACATATTGTAGGAGTACTAGCAAGATGCCCGTGTGTTGCACGGAAGATCAAGATCTTGTGGGAGAAAAGGATGAACGAGGGAAAGCCTTATCTGCAAATGTGGAGAGGAGTGCGGGTAAATTGTCATAGTTTCCTTCCTATCCGTTAGATATAGTTCGGACGGCCTATATTGCAGGATGACAGGCACACCATCATCACCAACTCTGCTTTTTATTGAACCGAGACAAATCTAACATGCAAAGTAAAATAAACACATAGGGTCTATACATACACAATTTATCTTAGGCACTCCAATAGTACGTCCACTACACATTCACGCATTTCACATCTTTCCACATCTACGGGAACCTACGAAAGGGTTAACGTAAATTACCTCTCTCTCTCCTCCCCTGATTTTCATGGTGGTGGGCCCCTCCCTCCCCCCAATCTACAATCAACAGCTCACACGTTTCACATTACATTAATTACGTAACTGGGATTACGTAAGTGTAGCATTACTCATCCTAAAAAACCCAACTAAGCCAACCTCCCAGCATATCGCGCGGGAAAAGACCCGGCCGCACCGTTTTAGTTGGGATTACCGGATTAATAGTAAGTAGTATCGATGGATCGCACGAGGCAACAGTTTTTTTGAGGGGGCGAAGCACCTAGTTTAAAAGGAAAAAAGGCGGTACACTCACAGCACTCCTATCGCGGTCGCATTGCACCCCACACACGTTCGGTCCTGCACACGGCTCACGCAAATGGAACGTGCTTCGGCTTGCCTCTTCACTAAAACGTGGGACTGCACTTGGAGAAACCGACCATGCGCCAAACTCCCCCCGCCCACCGCGCGAAAATCCTCCCCCCCCCACACACAAAAACTCCCCCCAAATCCGATTCAACCACCCTTCGGCCAACTAGCCAATAACATTCCCCAAACCCCCCTCCCCCCGTCCCCCTCCACTCCATTCGCTCTGCCTAAGACACCCTCCCCGCCGCACCGATATGTCGGCGCCGCAGTTCGTCGAGGGGACGCACAGCGATCCTCTCGCTCCCATAGTATGCTCTCGTAGACTGCCGTCCTCTAGCCGCGCCGCCACCTCTGGCTACGTTCTTGTGGAGGCGCACGACGGTCAGCACTGCCACTGCTGGCGATGTTCGTGTGGAGACGCACGGTGGTCAGCTTCTCCCACGGTACGCGCATTCTAGACTGAGGCCCCGTTCATGTCGGTGTAGCGCTGAATGTTAGCTGATAGACGCTGTTAATCTCACTGTTTGCCGAAGTAGTTTACTGTCAATATGCTCTGCTTAAGAAGCTTCCTTGCCCTGTTCTGCACTCAATCTGCTTAGCTGAGATGGCATGCCAAGGCCGATTAGTTGTTAAAATATCCTGCCATATATTTATTGTGACATAGATTGCCATGGTCTAGTAGCCAATCTGTTAGGTGAAATAGCTCTACACCGTTTTACACTCGATCTTTGTTGCTGCGATGGCCTTCGATAGTTCGATGGCTGTGTGCTCGGCCTCATTGACTGCTGAAACAACCTGCCATAATTTAGCACTCAAATCTGTTTGCTGAATTAGCTTTACATATATTTTGTTACTTAGATCTGCTCGCCCAAATATCTCGCCACAGCTTTAGACATCGACCTAGGTATATTTTCTGGACTTCATAAAAAAGCATATATGTTTTTCCTGTAATATCTAGTAGAAGAACTAATTTGTATGTTTAACAGATGGATAGGACTTGGATAACTTCTGCTTGAAGATTCTCCGCTGCATATGTCAAGGGGGTTGAAAACTTCATGAACTTTATCAAAGCTGAGTACGGTGGTCCGAAATCAGATGTGCTCTTCCCGTGTAGCAGTTGTATGAATTCAGTTACAAGACCCAGTCAACTTTGCAAAATCATCTACACTTGTATGGGATGTCAGTCACATATACTAGGTGGTTTCATCATGGTGAAACTGTCAACGTCAATGTTATTGACTACGTGCAAGCAGCAGATCACCATCTTGATCTGCCTGATGCTCAGGTGGAAGAGGAGGAGGAGGTAGTGGTGGCGGAGCCAGTGAGTTTGATCAACATTGAAACAATGCTACAAAATGCTCGTGCATTCCATGAACTTTCACCTGCAGAAGAAAAACGATGGGCCCGCATGTTGGAACAATGCAACGTGGCTGTCACCCCAAGAAATAAGCTGTCAGTATTCTTAGCTATGGTCACCTTTCTTCAGGTAAAGACATCTGAGCTGATGACCAACAAATCATTCGATGCGATGTTGGCTGCTTTCCGCAAATCTTTCGCAGATGCGTCTGAGCTGCCACACACCTACAGTAAATGAAGAATTTCCTTCGTGCAGTTGGAATTGGAGATGATATGATCCATGTTTGTAAGAATAATTGTGTTCTGTTCTGGAAGGATTATGCCAACTTAAGTGAATGCCCAAAATGCAAATCATCAAGATGGAAAGATGGCGATGCTGTGAAGAGGATTCCTCATAATGTTCTGAGACATTTTCCAATTACACCAAGATTGCAGAGGTTCTTTCATGATGCTGAAACAAGAGAGGATGTATTGTGGCATTCTAGGAACCAGGAGTATAGAGATCAGAATTTAATGAGCCATCCATATCATGGTAGTGAGTGGAAAATCATCAATGATAAAGGACAAAAAGTTTGCTCCTAACCCGAGAAACATTAGACTTGGCTTAGCTTCAGATGGATTTAACCCATTTGGCCACCAGAGCGCCACATATAGCATGTGGCCAGTGCTTGTTATCCCTTACAACATGCCTCCAAATGTCTGCACCAAAGAATCAAACTACATTATGGCCTTGCTCATCCTAGGTCCAAAAAGTCCTGGAAAGGATTTTGATTTGTTCATGGAGCCTCTTGTGGAGGAACTTCAACAGCTATGGAGGGGTGTTCTCACTCGAGACCTATATAGAAGCCCACCAGCTGATTTCTTTCTGCGTGCTATTATAATTTGGTGCATCCATGATTATCCGGCTTTGGGCATTATGTCAGGGCAAACAACACATGGTTACAATGCATGTGTTCGCTATGACAGGAATCCACTGTCATACGCAATACTTAGCAAGATCTGTTACATTGGACACCGCCGTTTCCTTGCCAAGCACAAGCCGCATCCTAGAAAATACCGAAGACATGTGTTCAATGCAAAGCATGAAAACTGTGATGCGCCAAAGAGGCTCACCGCCGATGAGTTGCAAGTGGAATTAGAGAAGGTCAGGCATATTACACCAGGAAACCATCCTGGTAATGGTAGCGGGAAAAGGAAGCGTGGTAGGGCAGAAGAGAGATTATTGTTTACCCACAGGTCCACTTTGTGGGACTTGGAGTATTGGAAAGATTTGGATCTGCGGCATAATCTTGATGTGATGCAAATCGAGAAAAATATATGTGACAGCATTATCGGCACACTTCTTAATATTGAAGGCAAGACGAAAGATACCTTAAAATCTAGGATTGATTTGACACACCTGGGTATCAGAAAGGATTTGCAGGTGCAAGATGAAGGTAAACCACGGGATATGGCACCAGCTGTGTACGTCTTGGACAAGGTAAAAAGAAAAGAATTCTGTGAGGTCCTGTCACGTGTGAGATTCCCACATGGATTTGCTTCCAACCCTGAAAGGAGAGTCAGTGCAGATGGAAACAAGGTACAAGGGTTGAAAACTCATGACTGTCGCGTCCTACTTCAAAGGGTTTTACCTATTATCCTTAGAGGATTGGGCCGCCCTGACTTATACAGAGTAGTTGCAGAGTTGGGACAATTCTTCAAGGAACTCTGCAGTAGAAATATCAGGATAGATGCTTTGGAGTGTCTTAGAGACAAGATACCAACTATCCTATGTGACCTTGAGAAGATATATTCTCCAGCCTTCTTTGATGTGATGGTGCATTTGGCTGTTCATCTACCTGATGAGGCACTACTTAGAGGTCCAGTACAGTATGGATGGATGTACCCTATTGAAAGGCGGCTAGGCACTTTCAAGGGCTATGTTAGGAACAGAACTAAACTCAAGGGTTCCATTGCAGAGGCCTACATTGCTACAGAAGCGTTGACATTCTGCTCAAAATACACTGAAATAGCTGATCAGGTTAGCAAAGAGGTGGGCGAATACAATCCCGGGCTCAATGTTTTTGATTATTATGTTCGAGTTACAGGGAAGAGTCGACAAGAGGACAAACCTAAAGATTTGGACAAAATGGTTTGGTATGTGTTGAATAACTGTCCTGAGGTACTACCTTATATCAAGTAAGTGCAGTACTGCAGCTTATACATCGTAATCTACTAAACTTGCAACACATTCTTATATATTTAGATGTTTGACGCGATCACTATGTTGTGTAGCATCTACAAAAAGGAGTTACTGCCGCAAAATCCAAGAAAATTTGACAAACTAGTTATGGAAGGATTTGTGAAATGGTTCAAGAACCATGTAAGCTTTTGAATTGCACTGTCAGTTTTTTTTTAATATATTGAGTACTTAAGATGATCAGTTTGTCTATTTTCTAACCATAGGTTAAGAAGATGCAGGAGGATGGACAGGCAGTTGATGATGCCCTTTACTCACTAGCAATGGGTCCTGATACTCGGGTAAGACATTATTAATCTTGCGTTGTTGGAGATGTGTGCTACAACACCCTTGCACGAGACGAAGGCAGGAAGACACAAAACAGTGCTATCATGAGCATGGATACGTATGACAAAGAGACAACTGAAATGTATGCTAACATAACAGACATTGTTCAGTTGCAGTATATCTCCAGTTTCGAGGATCATCAGTGTGTGGTTCTGTTGTGTTGTCGTTGGTATAACCTGTTTTCCAGGATCGCAAAACCCAGAGCTGATGATTATTTCAAATCCATCAATGTCAAGGCGGCGTACCAGACCAACGAGCCTTTTATTTTGGAAAATCAAGCAACACAGATATTTTTCTTGGAAGACACATTTCAACGTAGCGATGTCTGGAGAGTATTGCAAAGGTTTGAGTAGAGGAATTCGTTTAATGAAGTTGCACAACAAGATGATGCTTACACTGCTCCTGATGTACAAGATAACACAGATGTTGCTAATATCTTTGAGAACCATCACGTCAATGACGTCGGCGAAAAGATTGCTTGTCGTGCTATGGACATACAAGAGTTGATCAAGAAGAAGCCAACGTTCGAGGACGTTGAGGACGAAGAAGAAGACGACACCATGGGGAATTACGATTCAGACGGATACACATGGCGAAGATGTTGACGTTGCTGCTGTGGATGATGATTACATTGCTTTTGCTGTATTTGCCTGTCAGAAAGACGTTTTTTTATCTACTATGTGAAATTGTGTTTGCTATGACAACTGAAACCTGATGAACATGTTGTTTAGTATTTTGCTGTGAGAACATCACTTGTTATGTATGTTGATTTGTGTTTGGTGATTGTATGACAACTAAAACATGATAACATTGTTGTTTAGTTGTACTCATATTTGGCTGTGAAACTTGAATTTGATGACATAGTTTGTTGTTGGACTACAGTTTGCTCAACGTCTTCGAATGAGAACAAAGCTGGCCCGACAGGGCCTCTGCTATTTATTTATTTATAAGCAAAAGGGGATACCCCCTGATTTCCGTTAATAGAAATCATTAGATGTCACAACACTACGCCTAGCCTGGTACACAGGTTTCATTCATTACTAGTTTTAGCAAAGTGCTCATGTCATAGCCACTGAATACATCACGAGTGCTACATACACTGCAAATAAAGAGATAATCATCCTACAGAGCACATTGATTTTGCCCATTATCTTCACAAGCTCTTTCATCTCCTCATTGCTATCAAGGCCGTTCAGCAGCTGTTGCTTGGCCATGATCAGAGGAACTGCATCTTTAACCTTCTGCTCTGCAACTTCCTCTTCTGTCGTTCCTTCGGTTACTTGTCCAACACCCCAACCTGCTGGTATTGGGATTCCTCGGCTAACCAAATAATCAGCGTAGTTGCATTCCCCCACATCAGCAACTTCCCAGAAATAAAAATCACATGAATCTTCCCTTTTCTGCACGAATCAAATTGGAAGATCATGAACCAAACTATTAAAAAAATCAGCAACTAAAAGCAGCAGAACAACACTTAAACATATTATTACCCCATGACTCGGGCATTTGTAGAAGACTCGGCCAGGGTTGACGATTGTGGTTGAGACGCGACGGATGACTCTGCGTGATTTGCAGCAGTGGCACCACACCAACGGCAGCGGCTTGCGATGAGCAATCGGCTGCGGTGCGTGTGCCGGCGGGGGTGTGATGAGACCCACATGCGATGGTACGGGTGGCGACTTGGTGCATATCTGGTTGTTGCCTGCTGAAGAGCAGGTGGACGAGCAGCCAGCGGACATGGTTTCTATGGCCATAGCTTCTGATGCTAGGCAGAGTAAGTAGAGAAGAGGAGAAGCGAACGTTGGAAATGTCAGTTTCATTACTTGCAGAGTAGCATAGCACCATATATAGTCATAGTCTAGATTTGGATTCGAACCAGCTACAGGAGCATGTCTCTCTTTTTTCTAAAACTCGGCAACCTCTCTTTACTGGTACACTAGCTTGTTCTGTACGCCTTCCCAAGCCCTTTTTTGCGAGGAAGGAAGGAGGACAAAATTGAGAGTTCCTGGGACTCGAACCCAAGACCTCTCGGTTGAAAACCAAGGGTGCTAGTTACTTATGTGGCATATGTTCCCTGTGAGGAGGACGGCAGACGAACGCATTTTCCTCGCAGTTTTGTTCCTATATAAAAAAAAGTATGCTACTTGGTGTCCGCTTAGTCAACAAATGATTGTGCCAACCTTGACCGTTGGATTGACATTCAACGTCTGTCGCGTTTCTTCAATCTCTTCTTCCTCGAGCCGCCAAAGCCAAACCAGCACCAGCGGGACCGCCTGCTCCCGCCTCCCATGGCTGGTTGTGCTGCCGCGCACGCATTGTGGCCACATCGCACCCTAAAACTCTGCGCATCTTCCCCGGCTCCTGTTCGTTCCCGTACGAGGCCTCACCATCGTCCTCCGCCTTGGTTCGCTCGCCGCGGCGAATCCCTCCGGTGTTGTCAGCATGGTCAACAACCGAGAGGAATAAGGAGATGATTGTACATGGTGAGGATGACAGTAGGGACTCAGCAGCGCGCGCAGTAATTTTGTTTTTTCGGGATGGAGAAGGGTATCAACTGGTTTGTGCGGGACCCGTGGCCCATCTAGCCCAGGCTTTTATTTCATATGTTTAGCACATGACCACCCCAATTTGTTTTTTTCCTTTCTGAAAATGGCTAGCCAGCTATTTTGTTTTTTGCAAAATAACCAACATAGGCCTACTTGCTTTTCTACGCCCTGTTGGGCTGGAAATCTTTCAAGACGAGGAGGGATGCATTTTGCCCAGAAAATGGGCTATAAATAATAAAAAATGGGCTATAAGTAATAAGAAATGGGCTATAAGTAATAATAAATGGGCTGTAAAATGAAAAAATACAGCAAACAGGCAATTGGTTCCAAAATATTGTTTTCTTTTGAATTTTGATATTTTAAATTTCATTGTTTCTGTGCGGGTAAAATTTCATTGAATTTAAATTAAGGTATATTTAGATTTAAAATTAATTTGAATCTGGCTAGAAATTTCGGGTTGTATGCTGTTTGGGATAGATTTGGAGGCTGACTTGTGGGTATACTAGGTTGACGTGTACTTTGGCTTTGTCAACTTAGTCCACAAACGATTCTAGCAGCAGCGACCGTTGGATGTTAATCCAACGGCTGTGCTGCTTCTTCAATATCTGATCTTCTTGCTCCAGCCACCCAAACCAGCTCCGGTGGGACTGCCTGCTCCCGCCTCTCGTGGCCGGCTATGCTGCCGCACAGGCCGCACCGCCCCACCCTACTTCATTACTGGCCAGGCCATTCCTCTACCCACCCACACCTCTTGTTATTTTCTGGCGACGGCAGCCGGACCAGTAAACCCTCGTGCTCCCCTCCGCGTGGGCAACCATTGCCGAGTCTTCCCCGGCTCCGTGTCGTTCCCTTCCTAGGCCTCGCCATCGTCCACCGCCATGGTGCTCTCGACGCGATCTGGTCAACGTGGTCAACGAACGACATCCATCGGACGTGGACCGTACGTGGAGAGGCTGACAGCTGGGTCCACGACCGCACACAAGGAAATGCCTCCTTATTACGCACAAAATAATGATTCCTCCACCTGATAGATGGGACCCACCAGAAGGGACTCTGTATTTCGTGAAAAAAATGTTCCCCCCGCTGACATGTCGGATCCACCAGCTATATCTTCGCATGCAAGGAAGTGCCTCCTTATTACGCACACAAAAATGAATACCCCCCTGCTAGCTGGGACCCACATAGTGGGAGGATGACTTGTGGGCCCAACTAAGTTGATGGGGACGGAGGGCTTTGTCAACTTAGTCAATATGAACGATTCTAGCTCTAGTGACCGTACGATGTCCATCCAACAGCCGTAGTGCTTCTTCAACCTCTGGTCTTCTTGCTCCATTCGCCCAAAGCAGCGCCGGTCGTGCCGCATGCTCCTGCCTCCCGTGGCCGACTGTGCTACCACGGAGGCCTCAACGCCCCCTACTATTCCCACCGCTGTCCAGGCCCTGCGGTGACGGCACCCTCACACCGCAGCCGAACCAGTGAACCCTCGTACTCTTCTCTGCGCGGGCTTCCACTGCCGCGTCTTCCTCGGCTCCGCATCGTCCCCTTCCTAGGCCTCGCCGTCGTCCACCGCCGTGGTGCTCTCGGCGCGGCCTAGTCAACTTGGTCAAGGAACGACTTCCATCGGACGTGGACTGTACGTGGAGAGGCTGACAGCTGGGTCCACGACCGCAGCAAGGAAGTACCTCCTTATTGTGCGGAAAATAATGATTCCTCCACCTAACAGCTGGGACCCACCGGACGGGCCACTGTATTTCGTGAAAAAAACGTTTCCTCCTAACTGCTGGGACCCACGAGCTACATCTTCGCACACAAGGAAGTGCGTCCGGGCAAAAAAAATGATTCTCCCCCCTGATTGCTGGGACCCACCAGCTACACCTTCGCACGCAATGAAGTGCGTCCGGGCAAAAAAACGATTCGGCCCCCTGACTGCTGGGACCCACCAGCTAAATCTTCGCATGCAAGGAAGTGCGTCCAAAAAAAACAATTCGGCCCCCTGACTGCTAGGACACACCAGCTACATCTTCGCACGCAAGGAAGTTCCCCCTGACTGCTAGGACCCACCAGCTACATTTTCGCACACAAGGAAGTGCCTGACAGTCGGGACCCACCTGGTCGAAGCGTACGTAGCGTTTTCATTCTAGTCGCGAACGTGTACGTACATACTGGTGGATGTACAGGCGCGCACATGTCGTAGTAGAGGCGCGCACGTGTCGTAGTAGAGGCGCGCATGTAGCATGTACACGTACGTACAACGGCCAAGGTGCAAGAAAGAAAATACGGCCACATACGTACATACGGGCGGGGTCTCGAACGCCTACTCGCGCATACGTACGGCCAGGGCTCGTGTACATGGCTGGGTTGGAACGGAGAAACAGCGTCGTCGTCGTGTTCATGGGGAGGCAACGAAATGCGTCGTGTTCATGGGGAGGCAATGGAATGCGTCGTGTTCGTCAGGAGGCAACAGAACGCATGGCAGCCAACCGGCTAGGTCGGAACGGAATGCGTCGTCGTGTTCATCGGGAGGGCTTGGATGGAACAGGCGATGGAAACGAGGCATGGCATACCGCAGAACGGAGGAAACGGCCTTGTGTTCGACTGGCCACATTCGAAACGGGATCCTGTTCATCGGGAGGGGTCTGGCGTACCGCAAAACGGAGGAAACGGACCTCCTACGGTTGAAATGGGGGTCCTGTTGATCAGAAGGGGTGTGGCGTATCGCAAAGCGGACGAAACGGACTTGTGTTGGAGTGCTACGGTCGAAACGGGGGTCCTATTCATCGGGACGGGTGTGGCGTACCGCAAAACGGACGATACGGACTTGTGTTGGAGCGCTACGGTCGAAACGGGGGTCCTGTTCATCGGGAGGGGTGTGGCGTACCGCAAAATGGGACTCCACGGGATACTGTTCATCTCCACCGTCGACCTCCTCCAGCCTCCACGGGCTATATCGTCGACCTCCTCCAGCCTCCACAGGCTCCTGTTCATCCAGCCTCCACCTCGCGCTACTCCACCGGCTACTGTTCCACCACCCCTCCACGGGCACCCCTCCATCGTCTACTGTTCATCCAGCCCTCCA
>NC_041391.1:332137309-332214887 GCF_002162155.2 Triticum dicoccoides | reverse complement strand
CTGTTCATCCAATCGATCGGCTTCAGTTAGCAGCAGTAGCGAAGGAATCGCTCGATCGGGTTCAGTTAACCCGCGTATCCTGCAGTGCAATCGCTCAGGTTCAGTTAGAGCCCAACGCCTCGCTCGGGTTCAGTTAGAGCCAACGCCTCTCACACATGCACGTACGTGAACGCGCATCGCTCGGCCCCCGACCACCCACCATAACCGGGAACTCCCCGAAATTTTCCTCGCCCTCGCTTCTACCATGGTTTTTTCCATTATGGATGGCCCAAAGAATGTCATGCAGCTATGTCTCCGGCCCACCCAGGACGAAAAGCCCATTTTCTATCATGATTTTTTGTCATAGAAGTAGGAGCCCACCACATCTATGATGATACCGGGTTTTGTCACAATTATCGTCATAGAAGTGTCATATGTACAAAATGTAATGGATGTGTCTTTTTTGTAGTGCTAAAAAAGGTGGATCCAACCTCATCATATTCAAAGGGCAGCTCGCACAAGCCGGTGCTTCGAAAGCAATAGCGTTGGATGTCAAAGAATGGCGGACCATTTTGTTGTATATCTTCAGCAACCTAACGGAAGTGCGGCCGTACATCGAGTAAGTTCTCGGTACATTGTTTCACAACATCTAATACCTTTACTGCTCTTATTCCCGGATATTTAATACAGTCGATACATCGCCAAATTCTCAGATGGAGTGGTGATGCAAAAGGATTCCATCGAAGAGTATGAGCTTCTAGCAAAGCATGGAGGCGGCTATCCCAGTTTCATCTCTTCGTTCAAACAAACAGTAATTTCCATTAGACCATTTCATTTCTTTGTCTAATTTGCGGCTAATGCAACAATCCTTTCATATTAAACTTGGAGGCAAATTCAGATTCTATGGACGCTGAATTGAGACAAGTCACTAATGGTTTTGACTATAAGATCCGTTCATTTCATAAATACAACATCAACGGGTATTGCTTTCGTACCTTTGGCAAAGAGCTATCTATGGCCGACCGAAAGTCTACAAATTTTTGTGTCTCTGTTAACGGCGAAGGAGGTACCGAGTATTATGGAAGAGTTGAAGCAATTTATGAACTTCTATTCTATGGTGAAAACCCACCGAACATCGTAGTCTTCAAATGTTATTGGTTCCAGCCGAAGGAGACTAGAAGGACTCATGAACATATAGGGCTAGTCGAAATCAAATAAATCACCCATTTAGATGTTCCCGATGTCTATATTACGGCTCAATAGGCGACCCAAGTTTTCTATGTACATGGGCCTAGCAAACTGATCCAAATATGAATGGTTGGGATGTCGTTTATGAAGTGCCACCACGTGTTAGACCACCTCCCCCTAATGAAGAGAATTATGAACCTCACATTAACCCAGACACATATGAAGGAGAATTCTTCCAAGAAACACGTCTTTCCAAAAAACATTTCAAGAACCGCTCTACTTCACCCCAAAACATTGAAGTAGACAGCGACATTGAATCCAACTTCACCCCTAAGCCGGAACAAGAAGAGGTTCCTGCTGCTGATGACATGTCAATGCTTGACCGATTACATAAAGGAGGCCTTCCACATGTTGATGCCGCTGAACCTGATGAGCGTGATGATGATGATGCATTTATTGATCCCGGAGCATATATAGACGATCAAGATTATTATTAGTTCATGTCTTTCGGATTGTGGGATCCGCAAACCATTGAGAGGTTCGAACTCTGGGGTGCGTGTGGAGATCTCAACCTATCCAGCCTGCCTACTTGTGATCCTCCTAAGCCTAGCGCGTCAAGCTCAAAGGGACAAAGAGACACAGCAGTTATCCTAGTTCGGGCCACCGTTGTGGTGTAATACCCTACTCCAGCATATTGGTGGATTGCCTCGAAGGGCTGAAGATGAGCTAGTACAGTGGATGAACAAGCCTCAGGAGGTGAGGTGTTCTTGAGCTGGTCTGGTGTATGCTTGTTCTACTTGTTCTGATCCCGTCCCCTTCTATGGTGGTGGCTAGTCCTATTTATAGTGGCCTTGGTCCTCTTCCCAAATATGAGCGGGAAGGGATCCCACAACGGCCGGAATTGAAAGGGGACAAGTAGTACAGTCTATCCTGACAAAAGTAGTCTTCGCCTGCGAAAATCCTTTGGTCGTGACACTGCGGTGGGCTCATCAATGACCCCGTCCTGGCGGTCTTGGTCTCATTGCACTGAAATGGAAACCTTTGGCTGATCCTTGGGACTCCGCGCCTGTGGCTTGCCTTCCTTGCACCAAAGAGGAAACCTCCACTCTGCACCCACCTGGTGCCCGCCTGGCCTTGGTCGTCATGGCTCACCTCAGCTGAGCCTCGTGAGGTAACATTGCATAGAACTCTCCGCCCCTCAGGAGCCAGCCTGAGGAGGCCGGTACCATTGGGGGTCTTGGAGCTGCCCGCCTCGCGAGGCTTGGCCCCTCGCGAGGGTCTTGTGGTGTTGGTGTTAATGCTGGGCCGTACCAGGCCGTCGATGAAGCCACGTGGTGGGCCGCAGGCAGGCAGGGCAGGAAACCCCCAAATCCAGGACGCCTACAGTAGCCCCTGGGCCCAAGGCGCTCTCGGACTTGGCTTCCAATCGAAGCCAAAGGGCAAGTGTGGAGCGCCGCGGGCCCTAACAGCCTGCGGCCTTGAAGACACATGACAGTTGATGGGACGTGGGCGTCTCCACTTCCCTATGCCGCCTTGATATCCGTTAGACCCAGCAGCCGCCCATTGTCATTGCAGCTTGCCCTTCGCAAATTACCGTGCTCGGCTCTTGTTTCCTCCTTCCCAATCTTTCCACCGCATCCATAGATCCAGCGCAGGCCCCTCGCCCTCTTTTAGTACTCGTCATGGCCCCCAAGCCGAGGAAGAAGAAGGGGAAGCCGCTCGTCCCAGCCGGCCCTCCGCCGGCCCTGGAGCCAGCCCTTGAGCAGTCGATAGTGATCAATGAGGAGGGGCTGGACAAGGTTCGCCATGCGCTTGCCTCCGATTCCAATGAG
This sequence comes from Triticum dicoccoides, assembly GCF_002162155.2. Taxonomy (NCBI): domain Eukaryota; kingdom Viridiplantae; phylum Streptophyta; class Magnoliopsida; order Poales; family Poaceae; genus Triticum; species Triticum dicoccoides. The sequence continues at coordinate 332,211,888 of NC_041391.1, read as the reverse complement.
GGGAGGGCGGCGGCTGTCCGTCCTGCATCTTGGCGAACTAGAGAGATGAGCGCCACTGAGATCCCCATCTATCTCCATGCTCTTCTTGGTGGGTTGATCCCTCCTTTCTCCCCTTTCCGCAAAGCTGTGATGTCGCATTACCAGATCCATCTGCTGCATCTGGATCCCCGCTCTGTCATCCTTCTCGCTGTCTTCGCCTTCCTCTGCGAGGCCATGGTAGGCATCACTCCTTCGTGGCTTTGTTTCTCCATTTCTTCTTGCTTCGGTTGGTCGACGCCCGCCAATGCTCTGGGTGCATGACCTTTGAAGCTGTGGCCGCGACTGCTGGTTTGGGGATTGTCAGGACCCTGACTCAATGCCACACCGATCTAGCATGTAACACCTCATATCACTTTGCGGCCTCACGCACGGTATTCCCACGGTTGTCGCCTTACCAGGCCCAGGACCGTTTGCGTCTTTTGGCACACGTATATGATAGTGTCGCTAGCATCCATATGACAAGGAGACTGAGCTGACATGGCTAGTCGTGAACCCAAAGTGGCACTAACTTACAGGTACAGGCATACATGACCTAGCAACGAACATGTCGGTCATCAGCGAGTGAATCCGGGCTGTAACAGCTGGGCTAGCAGGACTCTGGTAAACCGGGCTGTAGCAGGCTAACAGGACTCCGGTAGACACTATGTGACATTTCACCGAAAGGGACAGACACAGGAATGAAGAAGGACACATGCCGGCCAGCCTAAGTGTTCCGGAGCAGTAGCAAGCTACCCAGGCTCAGTGGAAGCTCTAGGAGACATTTGCCGGTAAGAGAGGCTACCAAGGATAAACAACTAGATAGTCAGATCCCACACATACCAAGCATTTCAATAACATACACAGAATATGCTCGATATGTGCAAATACAACATGGCATCACAACATGACTCTACAACTCAAGTATTTTATTCAATAGGCTCCAAGGACCGAGATATTACAAACATGGGTCTCATGACCCAACATTCAGAGCATACAAGTCAAAGCACAAGCGGAAGCTAAACATGTCTGAGTACAGACATCTACAAATGAAAAAGGCTGAGAAGCCTGACTATCTGCCAGATCCTGCCAAGGGCACAAGATCATAGCTGAGGTAACAAGCTAAACGTCGAAGTCCACGCGGAACGACTAGCGAGACAAAAGTCTCTTTGCAAAACATAAAATAGGCAAACATGAGTACGAATGTACCCAGCAAGACTTACTTCAGAACTAACTACATATGCATCATTATCAATAAAGGGGATGGTGGGGTTTAACTGCAGCAAGCCAGCTTTGACTCGGTGGCTATCCTGAACTACGACTACAAGTAACTCTTTTGAGGTGGCGCACACGATTCCACATATTCACCAACCAATACACCACTATGGATCCACTCCCGTCTTCCTACGAGAATGCCATCCATAGCACTCACGCTTATCTTGCGCATTTTAGAGTATCCACTTTCACTTATCTATGAACTGTATAGGCAACCCAGAGGTCCTTTACCGCGGACACGACTATTTGAATAGATCATATTAACCCTGCAGGGGTGTACTTCTTCACACACGCTCTCGCCACTTACCGCCATGTACACGTCATGTATCTCGGCAACCTTCAAGCGGAAGCCTGGCGAGGGTGTCGGCCACGACCTGACTAACCACGCAAGTCTCTAGTCCAGGTTTATTGCCTATTCGGGTTCCATCCGCAAGGAGATCCGGCCGGGGTGTCGCTCATGGCCCCAAACGATGTGTACAGGGTTCCAAGCCCACCAATTGGGTGGCGCTTGGCATACCCGGCCACGGTGCCTAGTCTGACCCGAGCGCACCTGTAGTGGGTGCCACTTGGTAGACTACTAACACAACCTACAAACACAAGAAACTAGTTGCAACTCCTGGACAGAGATCGGGCTGATTAATAAGTCGAGACGGGTCAAGTTACCGAAACCCAATGTGTGGTAGTAACTATTCATGGATCACAAACACAGAACTCAGTTCCTAAGGACGGCTTCAATGAGACAACCCACCATGTACTCCTACATGGCCTCTCACCGCTACCTTTACCAAATCGTGTTCACACACTTAGCTCACACACAGTAGGACATGTTCATCACCATTCCAATTCATCCCCGATGAATCAGACCTGACTCAACTCTAAGCAGTAGCAGGCATGACAAATAAGCATGAATGAGTAGGCACATCAGGGCTCAAACAACTCCTACTCATGCTAATGGGTTTCATCTATTTACTGTGGCAATAACAGGTCATGCAGAGGAAAGGGGTTCAACTACCACAGCATGTAACAGTTGAATCATTGTTGTCCTAAGGCAGTAAAAGAGAGCAGGAGCAAGAGAGTGGGATTGTATCGGAATGAACAAGGGGGTTTTGCTTGCCTGGCACTTCTGAAGATAGTATAGTTCTTCATCGGTGTCATCGAACTCATCATCGGAATCACGTCTATCGAGAGGGGACAAACACTGACAAACAAGAAAGAACACAATCAATGCAATGCACAATATGATCCATCATCATGACATGGCAATATGCTGTGGTTTGAGCTAATGCAACTAGCAGCAAGTTAAATGGAGTTGGTTTGAACCCTAGGTTCAAATTCAAACTCCATATTTTATTATTCAGATGCCTTTATTTGTTTTTCCCAATTCAGCAACTATAAGTTGTTCTAACATGCATGAAACCAGTACAGATGGAAAGATTGGATTTTTTTATCATTTTTCATACATAATTTATCTCATTTGGAGTTACGGTTGAATTACTATGATTTTTAGAAGTTTTTACTATTTTCTAGAATTCCTTGATTATTTTTAATTTAGAAAATGATTTACTGCGTCAGCTTGACGTCAGTGTGATGTCAGCAGGTCAATTGTGGTCAAAGTTGACGTTCGGAACCCACATGTCATTGGCTCACTGTTAACTAGGGATTAATCCCGTGTTGACTGGGGTTTGACCCACCACGGGACCCGCTGTCAGTGACCGTGGTGGGGTGATTAGCCTCTAATTAAGTGACATGTCGGCTTCGCTGGAGCTTCGCCGGCGACAACCAAAACCGCGGCGGGAGCTCGCCGGAGCGGCGCTACGGGCGGTGTTGGGCAAAGCCAATGGCACCAGAGGCTTGCCCTTGCTCGCGCGCATCCAGGGGAGGTACGCGGGAGGGCGCGGGGTGGCCGGAGCTCGCTGGAGCGAGCTCGCGGTGGCGGCCGAGGTACGGCTTCAAGCGGCTCGGGCTACAGGGCACGGGGAAACGCTCTGAGGGGCTCGCCAGACTCCTGGTGAAGCAAGGAGGGCGATGATGCGTGTGGGAGCCACTGCTTTGGGCTCTGGCCACGATGGCGCCATGGCCGGCGGCGGGGAGCTTTCGGGTGCGGTGGGATCGGCGGCTACGGAGGCCAAACGAGCACGAGAGCTAGGGGAGAGGAAGAGGAGCTCACAAAGAAGCCGGAGGAGGTCTCAGCGGGCTCGGGGAGGCACCGGAGGCAGCAAATCGACGGCGACAATCTTCGGTGGCCGACGAGGGGAACGGCGGTGCAGGCAGCATTCAGGGGCTTCCGGCGTCGGGCGGCTCGGTGAGGAGGAGGAGAGGGACTAGGCGGAGCTCGTGGGCAGCTCCAGGGGGCGAGGGAGAGGCGGTGGCCATGGCTATGGTGAGCGCCGGCAACATTGGCGCTCGGGTGGTTGCGAGCGAGAGAGACAGAGGAGGGGATGAGCACGGGGGAAAGTGAGAGGGGGTCGAGGGAGTCCAGAGCGGCGCCGAGGAGGGGCTTCGAGGTGCCTCGATGAGGCAGGTGAGCAGGGAGGAGGCGTGGCGCCTCGCGCGTGCGTGCGCTGTCTCCCTCCTCTACCTACTGGCAGAGGTAGGTGATGACTCGCACGGGCCAGGTGGGCTGGCCCAGCCAGGTAAGTTCCAGGTGACCCTCTGTTCTTTTCCTATTTTTATCTCTCTTTTGTATTACTTCTGCAACTTGATGGCTTTATTAAAAATACTTAGGCACACTCAAAAATCACCAAACTGCTCATGGCCACTGTTTGGAATATATCCAACATGGAACATTTCAGTTTAGGATTATTTGGACATTTTAAATATTTTATAGAATTTAAATGCCCAAATTCAAATAGAGTATGATTTAATTCAGAGCCCAAATATGTCATGGAAAAATGTGCATCACCTCTGGCTACTGTTTACAGTATTTCCATAAATGATGAACATTTTTGAAAGCCATTTGGACTTACTGAAAATATTTTCGGTGATCCTAGTGAATTCCTTTAATGCTAGGGTTTAGGCAATCCCCATTTCAACTTTTTGTAAAAAGCAAACATGATGCATCACGAAAGGCTAGCACTAGTGCATTGCCAGAAGCTAGGGATGTGACAACTCACCCCCACTAAACAAGAATCTCGTCCCGAGATTCAAGATGTAGGGTAAGCAGACAGAAGGTAACACGAAGCTAGCACAATCTTCACGATCTAGGTTGTACTTCATAAGAGCGTTGATTCGGTCATCACCTTTGTCTCGACGTCTTGCTCTGAGAACTCATCCAACACGATAACGGGAAGAAAGAAAACTCTCAAAGAATCGATCTTCTCGAAGATCGAGCAACCGACGATCAACTCACAGAACGATACATAGCAACATCTCTAGAGATGAGACACGAAGCATACATCTAGAGGGATGGAGTGAAACAGATGACGAAGGTTCACTAGATAGACAACAATTTCACCCTAAGGGGGTGGTGAACGGTTGTCAATGTAGCAAGGAGTTATCTGCCAAGATTCCATAACGGGGCACCTTAGGGAAGGTGGCTCGTGGAATTATTCCCTTAGGTGGCAAAAAGAATTACTTTTGATGCAGAGATCATTGTGACTCTTTATACCAGCCTAAGGTAATTCGCAAACGATCGTTTGAAGGAGTTCAAAGAAATGGCATACTTGATTCAGAAAGGAAGCAGTGGTTATACAATGATTCAGTAAACGGAAGGCACATTCCAATTGATACCGAGGATATAACCCAATGACTGAGCATGCTCTCAAGAACTTGAGCATTTCCTATTCATCAAGGTGACCAACATCTGTGCCGAAGATCCTGGCAACACATCATACTACCATGATGAACGGTGATGGAGGATGTAGATGCAAAGGAGGACATCACTTTCTCAGATTTTACCTTGACGACACCAAGGAAACAAAATCTGGAGGATCGACCGAGAGACATTTAGCACTCCGCTTCTAATGTTCTCCTTGACGTTCTAGGTACCACGATCATGCTTAAAACATCGACATGGCCATCAAGTAAAGCTTGGACTTTGGAATACAAAGGATGCATAAGGTACAACTTCTGTAATAAGTCACCCGAAATCCTCATGGAGAAGATAGTCGACTTGCTCAATCAAGATACTACAATGATAGATCTTCCGGCTAGGTGTGCCGGCCAGAACATCAACCTTGTCGGGATCTACATCATAGATCTTGGAAAGGTTCCAACCATCATATCTGCCTGAGATTCAGATCTGGTTGGTAACTGAAGGTTTTAGACAACATGTCTAGAAAATAAAGTTTGCAACACAAACCGACGAGATGATGTTGCGAGATTCTCGGGAAAAGAACTGCCATAGCAAGCTCCAAAACATGAGATGGTTCTGCTACATACATGTGAACACGTTGTCCCAGACAAGCATGGCCACGTAGTAATCTTATAATAAAACACTACCAAGTTCAGGTTGGGAACCATCATTGAAGATAATGAAGTCATGTGCATGACCTAGGATTAGCACATGAGACTCCCTTTTCTTGAAAAAAACAATCAGTGGCTTGGTGTGCTAGGGCATACAATGGAGTGGAGGTAATTAATCTACCAGACCATAGAATACATTCACACATGCATAACTGACTTGCGATGATTCCATATGAAACAAAAACAAACTTTCTCAGATTCACGGCGGCAACTTGCATCAAATGCACGTGAACTTAGAGGAAGTGACTTCTTCCATCCAAGCATAAGCTTCATGAACGGAACACGAAGGCATTGCTTACAAAGTTTCCAACACTAGGTTGATGTTCAACATGAATCATGGACGAGACAAAATGCCACTCATGGGCTCAATAGCAACTCATCGGAATTTCCATATCACTGACCATTATGTGAACAATGTGATAGTATTGGTCAGACCAAAAGATGTAATGGTGTATGCTCGAGGAATCAACCGCGAGTAAGACAACATTACGAATATCGTTGGTTCCAACTTGATTTGATGATGGCCCACACTCAAATCATGGTTTGGGCAAGACGATAGGTTCAACAATTGATCACGAGGACCAATCGATGAAGAAGTCATATTTCTACAACAAACACACAAACACAAGATATCCATTTGGAAATGAACTAAGTTAGGCAAGCTTTTATCTTCCAACTCTCCAAGTTGTTGTTCAACTTAACCAACTAGCTCAGGGGTATCCAACACAGATTCTTGGAGAAGGGGTGGTTTATAAGAAAACCAAATTGATCACGAGCTCAACATCACAGTCAGGGGATAACCTGGTAACACTTCCGAGAAGATATTCGGAAAATCATGAACCACCGGTATGTTACTAAGCTCGAGATCAATCTTCTTTTCAGGGCAAGACGATGTGATCAAGAGAGTGATGGATTGACACAATCCTATCTCATTGATCGAAGAGTGCACCAAGAAATATGGACTAGTATCATGATCAATCTTAGAATGACCATTCAATAACCAACACGCTAAGAATGATATTGTTGTCCATTAACTACCAAGCAACAGGGTTGCTAGCAGTATTGATTTCACACATCACGATTCACTTGTCGGCATTCCGGTTGCAATAACACGGGAACCGAAGAATTAACAATGATGGCAAGAAGCATTATTGCGTCAAGAATCCATAAGAGGTCGCGCAATTCTCATGACACTCTTGACATAAAGATGGTAACACTCCAAGGTAGAGCAGAGCAGAAGCTGGATTGGCATTTTGATCTGCAACATACAATTGCTTTGACCCAATCCTAGATATGGATGAGGTTCTGGAGTTTGCTTCTCCTATTCATTTTGAAATAGAACGGCTTGACAGACAACAAGAATAGTACGCATCGAAGAACACGAATGCACGACATAAACTTGACTATCAACTGATAGACAAGGATCGGAATACAACTACAGAGGGACAACTCAAAGGAACGTATATATTTCTGAGTTGTGGATGCATAGGTTAGTATGTCAAACAAGTTCAACATATTTCTTCCGGATAACCCATGCTGAAAATGAAGGACTGGCAGATTCACAATGTAGAATGGAGAACTCATCAAGGGCACTCTTATTGTGATCTTCTAGTTCAAAGGAACTTTTGCCATGTTGGTTCATGGTATTGGAAGAATGATAAACCACGAACCTCGAGGACTATCGCAAAGGTTACTAATATCCTAAAGGAACTAGCAAACACTATCAACATGAGATGAGTAGGGTGAATCTCGGGTTCAAGAACCCAGAAATAGAATACCTACTAATTAAATTGCATCACGGGATGCTTTCAAGAATAATGGCCAGAATCACCACACTGGAACACGGAACATGGCTAGATTACTAGGTGATACTCTAGACATCTAGGGTCATAATAATAGCTCCAACATATACGTCAAGGCAATCGAGTACCTCAACAGACCGTTTAGTGTGCCTAACTTGGCTAGAAAGGTCATCGAAAACAGAGGGAAAGGATTTTGCAATTGCATCAGATTATTTAGAAACTTGGGATGACTCGGACAGCATAACGGCTGTAAATGCTCACAAAGATTGGAGACATGCTACAAAAATGGTGGTATCACCACTCAGAAGCACAATATCAAGGTTTCGGGAACAACAGTTAACATACGGAAGTAGTAGGGACTGAACCGAGGCTTGAATCAAACAATCCTATAAGTCTATGGATTAGTAACACGTGATCCTGATAGAAAGATGAGAAGCCTAGTTCTTAATCCCCGTAGAAATAAGAGGTTGACTCAGATCAGAAGAGCATAAGGTATAAGAAGTAAAAAGAGCCTTACGTTCCCATCCACAAACAATTCCCTTATATATCTAAAGAATTTCTAGACTCAACTTCGACCAGTTTGGCTTGGTAATCCTATAGGCAGTCAGGCTCTGATACCAAAGCTGTCAGGACCCCGACTCAATGCCACACCGATCTAGCATTTAACACCTCATATCACTTTGCGGCCTCACGCACGGTATTCCCACGGGTGTCGCCTTACCAGGCCCGGGACCGTTTGCGCCTTTTGGCACACGTATATGATAGTGTCGCTAGCATCCATATGACAAGGAGCCTGAGCTGACATGGCTAGTCGTGAACCCAAAGTGGCACTAACTTATAGGGACAGGCATACATGACCCAGCAACAAACGTGTCGGTCATCAGTGAGTGAATCCGGGCTGTAGCAGCTCGGCTAGCAGGACTTCGGTAAACTGGGCTGTAGCAGGCTAACAGGACTCCGGTAGACACCGCGTGACATTTCCCCGAAGGGACAGACACAGGAATGAAGAAGGACACATGCCGGCCAGCCTAAGTGTTCCAGAGCAGTAGCAAGCTACCAAGGCTCAGTAGAAGCACTAGGAGACATTTCCCGATAAGAGAGGCTACCAAGGATAAACAACTAGAAATCAGATCCCACACATACCAAGCATTTCAATAACATACACAGAATATGCTCGATATGTGCAAATACAACATGGCATCACAACATGACTCTACAACTCAATTTTTATTCAATAGCCTCCGAGGAGCGAGATATTACAAACATGGGTCTCATGACCCAAGATTTAGAGCATACAAGTCAAAGCACAAGCGGAAGCTAAACATGTCTGAGTACAGACATCTACAAATGAAAAAGCCTGAGAAGCCTGACTATCTGCCAGATCCTACTGAGGGTACAAGATCGTAGCTGAGGTAACAAGCTAAACGTTGAAGTCCACGCGGAACTACTAGCGAGACAAAAGTCTCTCTGCAAAACATAAAATAGGCAGATGTGAGTACAAATGTACCCAGCAAGACTTACATCAGAACTAACTACATATGCATCATTATCAACAAAGGGGATGGTGGGGTTTAACTGCAGCAAGCCAGCTTTGACTCGGTGGCTATCCTGAACTACGACTGTAAGTAACTCTTTTGAGGTGGCGCACACGAGTCCACATATTCACCAACCAATACACCACTATGGATCCGCTGCCGTCTTCCTACGAGAACACCATCCATAGCACTCACGCTTATCTTGCGCATTTTAGAGTATCCACTTTCACTTGTCTATGAACTGTATAGGCAACCCAGAGGTCCTTTACCGCGGACACGACTATTCGAATAGATCATATTAACCCTGCAGGGGTGTACTTCTTCACACACGCTCTCGCCACTTACCGCCATGTACACGTCATGTATCTCGGCAACCTTCAAGCGGAAGCCTGGCGAGGGTGTCGGCCACGACCTGACTAACCACGCAAGTCTCTAGTCCAGGTTTATCGCCTATTCGGGTTCCATCCGCAAGGAGATCCGGCCGGGGTGTCGCTCACGGCCACAAACGATGTGTACAGGGTTCCAAGCCCACCAATCGGGCGGCGCGTGGCATACCCGGCCATGGTGCCTAGTCTGACCCAAGCCCACCTGTACCGGGTGCGACTTGGTAGACTACTAACACAACCTACAAACACAAGAAACTAGTTGAAACTCCTGGACAAAGATCAGGCTGATTAATAAGTCGAGACAGGTCGAGTTACCGGAACCCAATGTGTGGTAGTAACTGTTCATGGATCACAAATAAAGAACTCAGTTCCCGAGGACGGCTTCAATGAGACAACCCACCATGTACTCCTACATGGCCTCTCACCACTACCTTTACCAAATCGTGTTCACACACTTAGCTCACACACAGTAGGACATGTTCATCACCATTCCAATTCATCCCCGATAAATCAAACCTGACTCAACTCTAAGCAGTAGCAGGCATGACAAACAAGCATGAATGAGTAGGCACATCAGACTCCAACAACTCCTACTCGTGCTTGTGGGTTTCATCTATTTACTGGGGCAATGACAGATCATGCAGAGGAAAGGGGTTCAACTACCGCATCATGTAACAGTTGAATCGTTGTTGTCCTAATGCAGTAAAAGAGAGCTGGAGCGAGAGAGTAGGATTGTATCGGAATGAACAAGGGGGTTTTGCTTGCCTGGCACTTCTGAAGATAGTATAGTTCTTCATCGGTGTCATCGAACTCATCGTCGGAACCACGTCTATCGAGAGGGGACAAACACCGACAAACAAGGAAGAACACAATCAATGCAATGCACAATATGATCCATCATCATGACATGGCAATATGCTATGGTTTGAGCTAATGCAACTAGCAGCAAGTTAAATGGAGTTGGTTTGAACCCTAGGTTCAAATTCAAACTCCATATGTTATTATTCAGATGCCTTTATTTGCTTTCCCCAATTCAGCAACCATAAGTTGTTCTAACATGCATGAAACCAGTACAGATGGAAAGATTGGATTTTTCTGATCATTGTTCATATATAATTTATCTCATTTGGAGTTACGGTTGAATTACTATGATTTTTAGAAGTTTATACTATTTTCTAGAATTCCTGGATTATTTTTAATTCAAAAAATGATTTACTACGTCAGCCTGACGTCAGTGTGACGTCAGTGTGACGTCAGCAGGTCAACTGTGGCCAAAGCTGACGTTCGGGACCCACATGTCATTGGCTCACTGTTAACTGGGGATTAATCATGTGTTGGCTGTTTGACCCACCGCGGGACCCGCTGTCGGTGACCGTGGTGGGGTGATTAGCCTCTAATTAAGTGACACGTCGGCTTCGCCGGAACTTCACCGGCGATGACCAAAACCGTGGCGGGAGCTTGCCGGAGCGGCGCTACGGGCGGTGTTGGGCAAAGCCAAGGGCACCAGAGGGTTGCCCTTGCTCGCGCGTATCCATGGGAGGCACGCGGGAGGGCACGGGGTGGCCGGAGCTCGCCGGAGCGAGCTCGTGGCGGCGGCCGAGGTACGGCTTCGAGTGGCTCGGGCTACAGGGCACGGGGAAACGCTCTGTGGGGCTTGCCGGACTCCTAGTGCAGCAAGGAGGGCGATGATGTGTGTGGGAGCCACTGCTTTGGGCTCTGGCCATGACGGCGCCATGGCCGGCAGCGGGGAGCTTTCGGGTGCGATGGGAACGGGGGCTACGAAGGCCAAACGAGCACGGGAGCTAGGGAGAGGAAGAGGAGCTCACAGAGAAGCCGGAGGAGGTCTCAGCGGGCTTGGGGAGGCATCGGAAGCAGCAAATCGACGGCGACGATATTCGGTGGCCGACAAGGGGAACAGCGGTGCAGGCAGCATCCAGGGGCTTCCGGCGTCGGGCGGCTTAGTGAGGAGGAGGAGAGGGACTAGGGGGAGCTCGTGGGCAGCTCCAGTGGGCGAGGGAGAGGCGGTGGCCATGGCTACGGTGAGCGCCGGCGACGGTGGCGCTCGGGTGGTTACGAGCGAGAGAGACAGAGGAGGGGATGAGCACGTGGGAAAGTGAGAGGGGGTCGAGGGACTCTAGAGCGGTGCCGAGGAGGGGCTTCGAGGCGCCTCGGTGAGGCAGGCGAGCAGGGAGGAGGCATGGCGCCTCGCGCGTGCGTGCGATGTCTCCCTCCTCTGCCTACTCGCAGAGGTAGGTGATGACTGGCATGGGCCAGGTGGGCCGGCCCAGCCAGGTAAGTTCCAGGTGAGCCTCTATTCTTTTCCTATTTTTATTTCTCTTTTCTATTACTTCTGCAACTTGATGGCTTTATTAAACATATTTAGGCACACTCAAAAATCACCAAACTGCTCATGGCCACTGTTTGGAATATATCCAACATGGAACATTTCAGTTTAGGATTATTTGGACATTTTAAATATATTATAGTATTTAAATGCCCAAATTCAAATAGAGTATGATTTAATTTAGAGCCCAAATATGTCATGGAAAAATGTGCATCACCTCTGGCTACTGTTTACAGTATCTCCATAAATGATGAACATTTTTGAAAGCCATTTGGACTTACTGAAAATATTTTAGGTGAACCTAGTGAATTCCTTTAATGCTAGGGTATAGGCAGTCCCCATTTGAACTTTCTATAAAAAGTAAACATGATGCATCACCAAAGGCTAGCACTAGTGCATTGCCAGAAGCTAGGGATCTGACAGGGATTGACTTCGAGCTCTCGCCTGCTGCGAAGGGATTCCGGAAGCAGTGGCTTCTTATGGATGCCCGCGCGTTCAGCCCCCTGCTCTTGACTCCTGGGGCGCCGGCCTCACCTAGCTCCGGATGGTGACATGAGAGGCTCTCCGACCGGCATCTTGCTTTCGTCTGGAAGAGACTGGCAAGGCTTCAGGAACTGGAGGTCACGGCGCCAATGGTGGTGAAGGAATTTGTGAAGCAGCGCATTGCTCCCCTCCAGCGCCATTCTCACCCGATGTGGGACTTCACAAGCGTCGGTGATCCGATGAGGCTGTAGAGGCCGTCGCTTGCTACTGACACCTTGGGCATGGTGCTCAAGCTTCTGACCGGCGAGTCCGAGCCTGCTGACCTTCCGGGGGTGGCTGCCTTCTCTATCTGTGCTCGAACAAGGCGGCCTTCACTGGGCATATGCCTCTGTTCGACGAGTGTGGGTTTCTTCTCGAGGGCCTTGATGGGCCCCGGGAGAACCCCGTCTTCATGGCTCCTCTCCTGATCGACCCTGCCGCGTGCGCCCCGAGTGTGGAGGCAGGGGGCGCGCACCTCCATCAGCTGTCGAGAGCTCCTCCGGAGGCTCGACCCCGCTAGTGGCTCAAGAGGCCGAGCGAAAGTGCAACTATCCCTAGGTGGTTTTGGTAATTAACAACAACACATAGCTCATTGATTTAATACTATTCCAAGACTATTATTTCAGGAAAGCTCAATGAATGGCATGGCATGGATGATGAAAGTGGATCCCTCAAAATACTAAGGACAATGGATTGGCTCAAGCTCAAAAGCTCAAGACTCTTCATTTTACATTTTAGTGATCCAAGATCACATTGAGTCTATAGGAAAAGCCAATACTATCAAGGAGGGATGAGGTGTTTCTTAATGAGCCTCTTTCTTCAATGTGCTTAGTGATATGCTCCAAAACCCTCAACTACTTTCCCACATCCACATATGACCAAAACCCAACGCCAAAATCGGTCACACCGAAACTTCCTATCCGGCGCCACCGATTCCAAAAGTCATAGCCACTGCCACAAACCCTAAGCAAATCGGTCTTACCGATAGGGATCTCGGTCTCACTGAGATGGGGTTGCAATCTCTTTGTTTCCCTTCGTAACGTTTCGGTCTAACCGAAGTGAGCGATCGGTCCCACCGAGATTGCAATGTAAACTCTCTGTTTCCTTTTTGTAACATTTCGGTCTCACCGAAAAGAGCAAATCAGTCCCACCGAGTTTACCTGACCAACTCTCTGGAAAGCTTATTACCAAATCGGTCTCACCGAGTTTGTGTAATCGGTCTTACCGAGATTACGTTATGCCCTAACCCTAACTGAATCGGTCTCACCGAGATGCATGTCAGTCCCACCGAAAATCACTAACGGTCACTAGGTTTACTAAATCGGTCTGACCGAGTTTAACAATTCGGTCCCACCGAGTTTGGTAAATTGTGTGTAACGGTTAGATTTTGTGTGGAGGCTATATATACCCCTCCACCACCTCTTCATTCGTGGAGAGAGCCATCAGAATGAACCTACACTTCCAACTTACCATTTCTGAGAGGGAACCACCTACTCATGTGTTAAGGCCAAGATATTCCATTCCTACCATATGAATCTTGATCTCTAGCCTTCCCCAAGTTGCTTTCCACTCAAATCTTCTTTCCACCAGATCCAAACACATTGAGAGAGAGTTGAGTGTTGGGGAGACTATCATTTGAAGCACAAGAGCAAGGAGTTCATCATCAACGCACCATTTGTTACTTCTTGGAGAGTGGTGTCTCCTAGATTGGCTAGGTGTCACTTGGGAGCCTCCGACAAGATTGTGGAGTTGAACCAAGGAGTTTGTAAGGGCAAGGAGATCTCCTACTTCGTGAAGATCTACCGCTAGTGAGGCAAGTCCTTTGTGGGCGACGGCCATGGTTGGATAGACAAGGTTGCTTCTTCGTGGACCCTTCTTGGGTGGAGCCCTCGGTGGACTCGCACAGCCGTTACCCTTCATGGGTTGAAGTCTCCATCAACGTGGATGTACGATCGCACCACCTATCAGAACCACGCCAAAAACATTTGTGTCTCCAATTGTGTTTGAATCCTCCAAACCCTTCCCTTTACTTTCTTGCAAGTTGCATGTTTTAATTTCCGCTGCCTATATACTCTTTGCATGCTTGCTTGAATTGTGTGATGATTGCTTGACTTGTCCTAGAGTAGCTAAAATTTGCCAAACTCTAAAATTGGGAAAAGGTTAAGTTTTTATTGGTCAAGTAGTCTAATCACCCCCCCTCTAGACATACTTCAAGGTCCTAGAAGTGGTATCAGAGCTTTGATCTCCATTTGCTTTTATTTCCATAGCTTTTGGTGGTCATAGCCTTGGTTTCACAACCTAGGAGAGTATGGCGTCTAGCGAGGGAAATTATCACCGTAGAGGTCCTTACTTTGATGGTACTAATTTTGCTAGTTGGAAGCATAAGATGAAAATGCATATTCTTGGACATAACCCCGCCGTTTGGGCAATTATTTGTATTGGCTTGCAAGGTGAATTTTTCGATGGGAGAGAACCGAACCGTGAAGCTAATGCGGAAGAATTGAAGATGCTGCAATACAACGCTCAAGCTTGTGATATTATTTTCAACGGATTGTGCCCCAAAGAATTCAAAAAAATCAGTCGTCTTGAGAATGCAAAGGAAATTTGGGATACTTTGATTGATATGCATGAAGGTACCGAGTCCGTCAAGGAATCCAAGTTGGATGTGCTCCAAAGTCAGCTTGACAAGTTCAAAATGAAGGATGGTGAAGGTGTCGCTGAAATGTACTTTAGGCTTGCTCTTATCACAAATGAGATTGCCGGCTTAGGGAGTGAAGAGATGACCGACAAATTCATCATCAAGAAGATCTTAAGAGCATTGGATGGAAAGTATGATATCGTGTGCACATTGATTCAAATGATGCCAAACTACAAAGATCTCAAGCCAACGGAAGTCATTGGAAGGATTGTTGCTCATGAGATGTCACTCAAGGATAAGGAGGAACCTCACAACAAGTCAAGTGGTGATTACAAAGCCTCAAGTGAAGCCCCCACATCATCAAGTGAGAAACCAACCTTCAATGAAGAATTGAGCTTAATGGTGAAGAACTTCAACAAATTCTACAAGAGTATAAGCAAAGAAAGAAGCTCCAAATCAAGGTCTTACAATGACAAGAGATCTTCTAGTCGAGAGCGCAATTGCTACAATTGTGGGAGACCCGGACACTACTCCAATGAGTGTACGACACCCTACAAAAGAAGAGAAGATTCTCCAAGAAGAAGGAGCAAAAGAGAAGAATCGCCACCAAGAGAGAGGAGGAGTAGAGATGATCGTTATGAACGAAGACCCTCACGGAGAAGCAAGGATTCGGAAAGGAAGGACAAGTCATCAAGGAGCTACACAAAACGAAGACATCAAGAACATGTTGGTGAATGGGTATCCGGCCCTGACTCCGATAATCACTCCGAGAGAAGCTATCACTCCGACTCCGAATATACTCAAGATGAAGGTGTTGCCGGTCTAGCACTTGTGTCAACCAACTCCTACGACATATTTGATTCACCAAATGAAGGTGATGGAAGATGCTTCATGGCCAAAGGTCCAAAGGTAACACATCCCGAGTATGTTGATTTCAATAGTGATGAAGATGACTTGCTTGTGGATGATGATTTACTTGTTGACAACTCTAGTGATGAATACTATGATGAAACGTCAATTAATCATGCTAATCATGCTAAAACGAATGACAATGATAAGGAGAAGATTGAGCTTCTAACTAAAGAATTAAACTCTCTTAAGTTAGCTCATGAAACTATCTACGAAGATCATCGAGAACTTTTAAGGGCTCATGAGAAGTTACGCTTTGAAAAGCTCAATCTTGAGCAAGAGCATGAGTTCTTAAAAGCAATCAATGATGATCTTCACAAGAAAAGTTCTTCTTACATTGCCAAGCGTTTACGCTTATCCACTTACATACCTCAAGTCAAGTCTAGTAACAAGTACAAGAAAGATACTTCCTCTAGTAGTAACAATAATAATGTCAAATCCAATATTGTTGCTTCTAGTAGTTCTCTTGATTCCACTAATGATTCTCTTATCCAAGTTACACTTGAGCAAGAAAATAGCTTATTGAAGGGAATTATAGAGAAAGGTGTTTACAAGAGCCTTGCCGGGAGTAAGCAATTCGAGGAAATTGTACGCAAGCAAGGAAGGCACCGGAAGAATCAAGGTGTTGGTTTTGAACGAAAGTTCAATGCCAATGGAGTTGAGTGGGAAGAAGATCAATACCCCAAGACGAAGTTTGTTCCTCAACAAGAGAAGTATGATCCTACTTCCTTCAAGGGAACACAAGCACAAGATGATGTTCCACCACAAGACCACAAGAACAAAGGCAAGGACAAGCTTCAAGAAGAGATTGATGCATTTGAAGAAGCACCTAAGGCCTCGTTCAAGTGGGTTCCCAAGACTACATCAAGTTCTACTTCATCAAGTACAACTACAACTCCAAGGATTCCCATCAAGATGATGTGGATCCCGAAGAAGAAGAACTAGAGAAGTTCTTGAGGGTGACTCCGCCAACATTTTTCACTCATATCATTATGGCAAGAATAAGTGCAATCAACTTCCACATCTTGCACTAGTTCAAGGAGTCACAAACCCTCATGTTGGTAAGGCAAGGGACAAGGTAACCTAATGATTTCATGGACATCATCTTGTGTGTGCATCACTCTATGTCTATGGATATTCTTGTTTGTCCTTGTGGGACTAACCCATGTAGGAAAGTTGAAAGTGCAACTCACTCCAAAGGATTGCTCCAAATGGTCTACATCAACATTGAGCATCCACATCTTCAACACCTACATGAAGTCATCATCGACAAAACCCAAGGTTAGTTCATCCCTCTAAAAGGGGATCTCACATCTAGGGGGAGCTTAACTCTAAGAATTGAGTCAAAGCATCTCTAATGGTGTGAACACATTAATGCATTATGTAAAAGTGGTAACCCCACTTGAGCTTAAACGATGAGTATGACCTATGATCAAATGTTCTCATTTGACTCCTAAGTCAATATACTCATATATAGATGACCTAGTCATCACCAATTGTTTGATAGATGCTAAAATTGGTTGTGCATGCTTTGCCACATATTTCATTTGCTATCTTATTGTGTGAGCATGTTGGTGCATATTTTACTCATTCAAGGACATCCACTTGTTGTTTTGATTGTTTGGATTATTTTCTTTGTGCCAAGTGGATGGACAAGAATGCCTAAGAACCTTCTTTAGCTATATATGCTTTTCTCATCTCAAACTCTACTCATGCTACATCACAAAATTTGATCAAGTCAGATTTGAACCTCTCTGTGTGAGGAGCACTCAGAGTCCCCGATTCGTCATAGACTTAAACTTCCAAAACCTCTTTGTGATTCTCGGTCTGACCGATTCTTCCATTTCGGTCCTACCGAGATCACCAAGTTGATCTGAGTTTTCAATCTCGGTGCAACCGATTTGAACTTTTTGGTCTCACCGATTTGTTATAACTGAACACAGTTATGCATCTCGGTGCCACCGAGTTGTTCCACTCGGTCACACCGATAGGGTCGGGCTATATATAGCCACGGGCAAAAGTTTGGAAATTTCTCCGAAACCCTTCGCCCGCGCAATAGCTCGCTCTACCATCGTGGTCTCCGGATCGTCTCCTCACCGCCAGCAGCCTCCTGTCGCTGGTCTTCGTCGCCGTCAACGGAAATCGTCCCCGCCGTTGCCGCCGTAGCAAGTCCACCGCCAAGTTGGGGTATGGACTTGGTCTTTGTGCTATCCACGTCTGATTCCTAGCACATTGTTTACATATTTATTCTTGCCACGATTGAGATTCTTCTATCCAACCAAAACAGTCCGTAGTTTAGATGCGATTCAAATCTTTAGGGTTAGGGTTCCGCCGAAACCATCTCGGACCCATCGAGTTGAAAAACACGGTCTCACCGATTAGGCATATGCCATTGCACTAGTGACTCTCGGTCTGACCGAGAATTACTAATCGATGCGACCGATTTGAAGATCTGTGAAACCCTAGCAGTCTCGGTGCCACCGAACTGAAACTCGGTCAAACCGAGATCATCAGTTTAGGTTCCAAAACTGCTTCGGTATCACCGAGTTTGAAAATAGGTTGATCCAAAATGCTTTCTGTGGAAAACTAAAACTGAACTTTTGAATCATTCTTTTGCAAAAATCTCTACATTTTGTGATGCTCATCTATTCTATCTCATCTATAACTCTTCACAGGGTCAGCAGTCAGCTTTTGCAGTATGTCTGATGAGAGTGACAGCCAGAACAGGTCTGAAGAGCACATGGACTTGAGTGAGGGCACTAGTCCCTCAACTTTAGATGATGGGAGCAGAAGCACTCCTAGCAACTTGCCTAAGGCTGCAACTAGGCAAAGGAGGAGGAGAACCTCAGACTCAGAAGATGAGGATTACAAAGCTGACGAGGACGAGGCCACTTCCAAAAAGGTGGTGCTCAAGAAAGAGTATGGCTCTGCACAAAGCACAAAGCCAGGCCTAAAGAAGAAAGTTCCTGCCAAGAGAACTCTAATGCCAAAGGCCAGGAAGTCCACTCAAGTGCCAGCTCAAGCTCAACCCAAACAGGCACCTGCAAGGAAAGAGGCACCATCAAAACCTCAGAAAGTCCCCACTGGTGCAACCATGAAGTTCACAATTGAATCAGAGGATGATGGTGATCAGGACAAGAAAAAGAAGAGAGCTAGAACCACAACTTTCAAGGTCCTTGGAAAGCCCTCAATGAGAAGGGATTCTGATGAAGAGGAAGAGGATGTTGCACCAGCTCCTAAGGCAGCTAAGCTTATGGGAGATGCAATCAGGGCAGGGGCTGCAACATCCAAGCCCAAAGATGCACCCAAAGCTGCCTCCAAGGCCAAGCAAGCTCCAAAGAGGAATACTAGGAGTATTCCAGCTGCTGAAAAGAACAAGGCCCCAGTACCAAATGTTGCAGAAGATGAAGATGAAGAAGGACAACTCCTCAGAAAGCTCAAGCCCAAGATACCAGACCACAATGATGCCCATCCTGTGGCTGAGGACATGAGAATCAGGAAGGATTCAGGGTTGAGGCTGTGGAGGATGGAAGACCCATATGCTTCAAGAAGAAGAACTGTTGTTGACTACAGGTTCCACACAAAGGAACAGCAGGACTTTTATGAGACCATTCTCTTGGACAAGAAGCCCATTTTCAGTGATATGAGGTGGGTTGACTGGAAATTCATCAGGGAGAATGAGTAGCACTACCCTGGAGTGGAGGAGAGCTTTATTGCTTGTGGAGTAGCAGATTTTGTTGGACAGAAGTTCATCAACTGGAATGATGAGCTTATCATGCAGTTCTACTCCACAGCACACTTTTATCCAGATGGTAGAATTGTGTGGACGTCTGAGGGTACAAGGTACCAATCCACTGTTGAAGAATGGGCAAGTTTGATCAATGCCCCCAAGGAAGAAGAAGATGACTTGGACATATATGCCAAGAAGAAGTTGGGTCACAATTCAACGGCTCACATGTACAAGGAAATTCCTGACAAGGCTGTAGAGACTCACAAGTTTGGATCAGTTCATTTTCTGTTGTCAGGATTGGCAACCATCAATTGGATCCTGAGGCACACTTTTTTGCCCAAGTCAGGTGACCACAACATGATCAGAGGGCATGCCATCAACATGTTGCATGTGTTTGATGTGCCCCAGAAGTTCAAAGTCATGAGCCTGATCATTGAGACAATCAAGAGGACTGCAGCGATCAGAAGAGGAGCTGTGGATATGCACCTCAAAATCAAGAATTGATCAACTCCAAGATGGGCATAGGGAAATACCAGTTGGATAAGGAACATTTTCCAATTTATCCAGACTTTGAGAACAATGAGGTTGTCATGAATGAAGATGATCCACAATCTGTCCAAGCTGAGGAGAAGAAGGAGAAGGCAAAGAAGGAGAAGGCTGCCAAGATGCCAACTCAAGAGAAGGCATCTGAGTATTTCTTGAAGACCAAACAAGAGCAGCTTGGTTACTTGATAGCATCAACTTTGAGGATTAAGAAGGGGTTGGCCACCCTAACTCAAAACCAGGAGAGCCTGGAGAGAATCATGGAACAAAAGTTCTATGATCTAGATGTCAAGGTAACTGAGATTCAGTCGGTTGTAGAGCAGCTGCAGGATGACATGCAGGAGAGGAAGGGCAAGACAACCACCAATGTGTTTGCCAGAGTGCCCAGAGCCCAGTGGTCAGTTGCAGTGCCAGTGACAGACACTAGAGCTACAACTTCAGCACCAGCTACTGCCCCAAGAGTTCCAGTGCAACCAGCTCCAGCACCAACTCCTACAGCACCCTCTACTTCAACTGAAGCCTTCGTCCAAGGAGCCATCTCTACACCACCACCAGAAGATCAAGCCTGAGAGACGATCTAGCACTATGCATTTTCTGTGAACTTTTTGGTAACTTGTTGCCAAAGGGGGAGAAAAATGTATAGATCATAGGCTTCAAGAGAGAGTGTTGCTTTTATTCTCTCTTGCTTTATTTGGTGGTTTTTCAAAGTTTGTTTGCTTTTGGTTGATATACTATGCTTGTGCGACATTGATGATCATGTGTTTGATCATAAGCTACACTTATGCATGCTTGATATTATCCTATTAATCCTATGTGATCACTCACTATGCTTGGTGATGAGTGCATGTATTCATTGTTTATTATTTTGAGCGCTCCACCAAGATGTATGTGACATGGAAGAGTAACCCATGAGCCTAATTCATTGTGCATTTGCAGTCCAAAGCAAATCTTAAACTATGCACAAATTTAGGGGGAGCTCTTGCTTATCACATACTTCTCAAAGCGACGATGTTATTCAATCTTATTATCATTTGTCGAAGCTTTGATCTATATGTTGTCATCAGTTACCAAAAAGGGGGAGATTGAAAGTGCAACTATCCCTAGGTGGTTTTGGTAATTAATAACAACATATAGCTCATTGAGCTAATACTATTCCAAGACTATTATTTCAGGAAAGCTCAATGAATGGCATGGCATGGATGATGAAAGTGGATCCCTCAAAATACTAAGGACAAAGGATTGGCTCAATCTCAAAAGCTCAAGACTCTTCATTTTAAATTTTAGTGATCCAAGATCACATTGAGTCTATAGGAAAAGACAATACTATCAAGGAGGGATGAGGTGTTGCTTAATGAGCCTCTTGCTTCAATGTGCTTAGTGATATGCTCCAAAACCCTCAAATACTTTCCCACATCCACATATGACCAAAACCCAACGCCAAAATCGGTCACACCGAAACTTCCTATCCGGCGCCACCGATTCCAAAAGTCATAGCCACTGCCACAAACCCTAAGCAAATCGGTCTTACCGATAGGGATCTTGGTCTCACCGAGATGGGGTTGCAATCTCTCTGTTTCCCTTCGTAACGTTTCAGTCTAACCGAAGTGAGCGAGATCGGTCCCACCGAGATTGCAATGTAAACTCTCGGTTTCCTTTTTGTAACATTTCGATCTCACCGAAAAGAGCAAATCGGTCCCACCGAGTTTACCTGACCAACTCTCTGGAAAGCTTATTACCAAATCGGTCTCACCGAGTTTGCGTAATCGGTCTTACCGAGATTACGTTATGCCCTAACCCTAACTGAATCGGTCTCACCGAGATGCATGTTGGTCCCACCGAAAATCACCAACGGTCACTAGGTTTACTAAATCGGTCTGACCGAGTTTAACAATTCGGTCCCACCGAGTTTGGTAAATTGTGTGTAACGGTTAGATTTTGTGTGGAGGCTATATATACCCCTCCACCTCCTCTTCATTCGTGGAGAGAGCCATCAGAACGAACCTACACTTCCAACTTACCATTTCTGAGAGGGAACCACCTACTCATGTGTTAAGGCCAAGATATTCCATTCCTACCATATGAATCTTGATCTCTAGCCTTCCCCAAGTTGCTTTCCACTCAAATCTTCTTTCCACCAGATCCAAACCCATTGAGAGAGAGTTGAGTGTTGGGGAGACTATCATTTGAAGCACAAGAGCAAGGAGTTCATCATCAACGCACCATTTGTTACTTCTTGGAGAGTGGTGTCTCCTAGATTGGCTAGGTGTCACTTGGGAGCCTCCGACAAGATTGTGGAGTTGAACCAAGGAGTTTG
This sequence comes from Triticum dicoccoides, assembly GCF_002162155.2. Classification (NCBI taxonomy): domain Eukaryota; kingdom Viridiplantae; phylum Streptophyta; class Magnoliopsida; order Poales; family Poaceae; genus Triticum; species Triticum dicoccoides. The sequence continues at coordinate 332,189,411 of NC_041391.1, read as the reverse complement.
TAAGGGCAAGGAGATTGCCTACTTCGTGAAGATCTACCGCTAGTGAGGTAAGTCCTTCGTGGGCGACGGCCATGGTGGGATAGACAAGGTTGCTTCTTCGTGGACCCTTCTTGGGTGGAGCCCTCCGTGGACTCGCGCAGCCATTACCCTTCGTGGGTTGAAGTCTCCATCAACGTGGATGTACGATAGCACCACCTATCGGAACCACGCCAAAAACATCCGTGTCTCCAATTGCGTTTGAATCCTCCAAACCCTTCCCTTTACTTTCTTGCAAGTTGCATGATTTAATTTCCGCTGCCTATATACTCTTTGCATGCTTGCTTGAATTGTGTGATGATTGCTTGACTTGTCCTAAAGTAGCTAAAATCTGCTAAACTCTAAAATTGGGAAAAGGTTAAGTTTTTATTGGTCAAGTAGTCTAATCACCCCCCCCCCCTCTAGACATACTTCAAGGTCCTACACCGAGGCTTCTGGGGCCCTGGAAGGAGCTGCCGTAAAACCGATGCAACCCCAAGCTCCGGAGGCAGGGGCTTCTGACGCCGAGGGTGATGGCTTTGGAGTGGGTGCTGACGGCCCCGGAGGCAGGGGCTGCTGACGCCCACCAACGGCCCCGGAGGCATGAGCCAGAAGGTCTCGTCGGGTGCCCCTGCCATTGGGACCCCCGCGCCAGATGCCCCGCCGAGCGCTCCCCCTCCCGAGGATCACCCGTTGGGGTCTGGTTGGCCCTGCCTGTGCCTTGAGTCGCTCTTGAAGAGGAAGAGGTCCCCGTGCCGCAACGATGGCACCCGTCGCCCGCTGAAGCCTAGGAGATACGTGGCTGCCGATGAGTAAGTACCTTTGCTCTTGACCTCCTAGCACGCCGTGTTTTCTCATGGATGGGGTTTTGCAGGGCCCCCACAAAGGCGAAACCTTGGGAGGCAGGCATCCCCAAGGACTCCAGCTTGGCGCATGCATGCAGCCACCAACGCCCCGATCCAGCGCAGGGCGTGGGACCAACTCTAGTTAACACGAGTCACGAAGGTGCCCCGGAACCGGGCCCCATGCTCCTTCTCCCCGTGACTCTGCCCGCGAGACGGAGGGTGCATCCGTGATTCTTCCTCTTGTCATTGCTGGCAGGGGGTGCCCCCCCGAGCGGCCTTCGTCTTCAAGATGTGGGGCTACAGCAGCCAGCCCCCGACCGGCGGCTGGCAGAGCACCCAGCACCTCCCGGGCGGCCTCTGGAGCTAGCGAAGGTCTTGGCGATGAGCTCGCGCTTGCTCGCGGGTGCAGCGCCGTGCACTTCGGGTTCTTCGATGAAGCGATGCGTGCGATGGTCCATCTCGGAGGGGAGCTTGCCAATGTTGATACCAGGCTTGAGGCAGAGAACCGTCGCCTGGAGGATGAGTGGCAGCGGCTGAAGGTTGCCATCAACCTTGGGAAGCTTCAGCGTGACGAAGTGGAAGCACGTGCGGCGGCCTCGCTTGCGGCTGCTCGTGAAGCTTGCGCCTACGCCATGGAAGAGGCCGAGGCGGCCAACCTCCGCCGTGAGGCGGTCGAGGAGCGGGAGCGAGATCTTCTAGCTTTAAATGTGGCTCTGCAGTGCGAAGTCGAGGAGCGTCGCGCCCTGCTTGCCTCCTTGCCAGGCGTGGTGGCCCTTGCCGAGGCGGAACTCTTGAGGCGCCATCAAGATTTGATGTTGGAGACCATGGAACATAGCTTGACGTTGGAGAGGCTGGAGGTGAGGGAGCGAAAGGCCGCCGTGGCTGAGGACGCCGTCGCCGCCCGAGAAGCTCAAGTCCAGCTGGAGGTGGAGAAGAGGATGGCGAAGGTGCGTGCTGAGCTGGCTGGGAGACACCGCCTGGAGCTGGAGCTGCTCAAGGCTGAGCTTGAGGGCCGGACCTCTGCCCTGAAGACTGAGCTGCAGTATGCGGAGCAGCGTGAGAGCGTTGCTCGAGAAGCCCTAACTTCTTCTGAATCTGCCTTGGCCTCTGCCCGAGCCGGGCTGTCCTCTCATCAGCAGCAGATCAGGGACACCGTGGCTCTGGCGGAGAGGGACGTGGGTGAGGCGAATCGCCACCAGACGCTGCATTGTGAGCATGCCTCGATGCTTCAAGGCCTCAGACTCAGGGCTAACTCCGCCCTGGGCACCATTTGGGACGACAGCGCTCCACACCCGCACGAGAACGACTACTCCAGCCACCTAAACTTCTTCACCGACATTGTGACCCGCCAGGAGGCTCGGGCTGCAAGGTCTCGCGAGCTCGTAGCGGAGAGGAGCCACCTCCTCAACCGCGATCCCTGCTTTGACTTTGATGCTGTATTAGCCCCCATGCCCTCGATTTTCTAGGACAACCTGGCCGGGTGGGTGGATGACCATGTGGAAGCCTTGGTAGCAGAATTCACCCCGGAGGATGACACGGTTGTGATCGCGGCTGAAGAGTCTGGCGCGGATGGTGATGACGAGGAGGATGGCAGCCTTGATGCAAGCGGCGCGGATGGAGGTGGTGAAGAGGAGGCGTCCAGCTAGGCCCGTGTTTCTTTTGCTTTGTCCTGTATGACGAAAACTTAAACACATCCTTGTGAGAGCATTTTGGAAAGGGGGGCCCTTATAATGTGTAAGACTGCTAAATATTTTTTGATGTGGCACCCGGAGCGGGGCCCCGCAGGGCTGCGGGCTGCTGAACGAGGCAGTTGTTTATGACTTATCTTGGGTTTCGTGGGTCTTGAGCGAGGCCCGGTGTCATGGTTGCGCTCCTTCTCCTGAGGCGAGCCTGTTGTAGGCTCGCGAGGCTCTATGCCTCTCGAGGGGCCTACCGGCCTGCCGTAGAGTGCCTCGTGAGGAGAAAATTGCCAAACCGTGACGAGGTGGGCGCGTGAGGCGGCCGCACACTTGATCCCCCTGGGGGAACGACTCGGCACTAGCGCGTACACCATACCCAGCCCCCTCTCGCGAGGCGCTTGAGGGCAGGGTAGCAGTCACGAGCTCCAGAAAGAACGCAAGAACTAAAGGCAAGAGAGCGACACAAAACGAGAAAACTCCCCCCATTTTATAAATGCACGAAAACAACTGCTTCAAAAAGTCGGCAAGCAAGTACAAAAAGGAGGCAAAAAGCAGACGGCCGCGTCCGGCGCCTAGCTAGTCTTCAGTCTTCAGTCTTCCCACCAGCATGGAGCTAAGTGCTTCCACTGGCTGGGCATAGTCATTGGGGACAGTGTCGGCGGCCAGCGCGGAGCATGGTGCTTCCACTAAGACGTGGGCGGGAGCCCCCATGAGGCCCCAGGGCGACACTAAGGAGACTCCGAGGTGTGTACAGCCCCACTCATTATTACGTGAGAGTGTCACGAGCGGAGACCTTAACGTGTCGAAGCCTTGCTTCATGTCGCCCGACAAGGACCCCGCCGTGCGCCACCCCTGACCACCGTTGGGGAGACCGGAAACCAGGACAAGACCAAGGGGCCAGGGGGATGCTGGCGGCGTCCTCGGCGACTGTAGGCCCCCCACCTGGGAGAAGGGCTCGCCGGCGCCTTCCCCGGCGGGGAACCTACCTCCAGGCAGGGCCCTGCTTTGTGCGGCGCGAGGAGGGACCTGTCGCCGGGCTTCCCCCATGTTGCTCCCAATGTTCTTTGCGCCCATGCGGGGGATCCGTCGTCCTGAGAGTCCTGGTGGCAGCTGCACCCTGGTTCACCTGCGATCCATGGTCAGCATAAGCAGGCTCCTGGGGCGTTAGCTATACCCAGAGTTTGTCGCCGTTGGAGATGTTGGCGGGGCTTGGTGGCGGCTCGAAGAAGAGCTCGGCCTCATGTATATATAGCACCCAGCCTGGCATGGGGTATCGGCTGGGGCCCTCATCCCGTGCGTGCCTTTGATCCATCACTACGGGGACGTAGGCTTCTGGGCTATTCACACCAGAAGCGCCGCCCGACTGCCTCACGTTCCCGCCTTCTTCAGCCGCCCTCAGGTCCTGTTGGCCAGGGGCCGACACTCCAGCGGGCCCCTGGTGATGTCGCCTGGAGCAGCCCCATGCCGAGGGGGCACGCTCGGGGTGGCGCGGGCTGCTCCGCGGGGCTGGTTGGCGTCGAGAGGCTCTCCAGGGCCCCTGCGAAGGGGCGCGTGTGCGGAGCAGTTGCTGCAGCGTAGTACGCAGATCGCGCGGTGGCGCGGCTACGGTGCGGAGCCAGTGGAGAAGGTTGCGCTACGCGCCCCCCGCGGCCGGCCGCCCCCGGCGGAATGCGGAGCGGAGTGGAGGTCTTCCTCGTCAGTGGGCGCTGCCTAGGAGGTCTGGACGACCCAGTGCTCAACATGCGCTCTCAGGGTGTTGGCCATGGCGTTGGTGGAGCAGCGGAGGACTGGTCGATAGAAGAGAAGATTCGACGCACCCCTACCTGGCGCGCCAAATGTCGATTATGGGATCCGCAAACCCTTGAGAGGTTCAAACTCTGGGGTGCGTGCAGAGATCTCAACCTACCCAGCCTGCCTACTCGCGATCCTCCTAAGCCTAGCGCGTCAAGCTCAAAGGGACAAAGAGACACAGTAGTTTTTATCTTGGTTCGGGCCACCGTTGTGGTGTAATACCCTAGTCCAATGTTTTGGTGGATTGCCTCGAAGGGCTGAGGATGAGCTAGTACAATGGATGAACAAGCCTCAGGAGGTGAGGTGTTCTTTAGCTGGTGTGGTGTATGCTAGTTCTACTTGTTCTGATCCCGTCCCCTTCTATGGTGGTGGCTAGTTCTATTTATAGTGGCCTTGGTTCTCTTCCCAAATATGAGCGGGAAGGGACCCACAACGACCAGATTTGAAAAGGGACAAGTAGTACAGTCTATCCTGACAAAAGTAGTCTTCGCCTGCGAAAAGCCTCTGGTCGTGATGCTGCGGTGGGCTCGTCGATGACCTTGTCCTGCCGTCCTGGCGGTCTTGGTCTCGTTGCACTAAAATGGAAACCTTTGGCTGATTCCTCGAGACTCCGCGCATGTGGCTTGCCTCCCTTGCACCGAAGAGGAAACCCGCGCTCTGCACCCGCCTGGCGCCTGGCTGGCCTTGGTCGTCATGGCTCACGTCAGCTGAGCCTCGTGAGGTAACATTGCATAGAACTCTCCGCCCCTCAGGAGCCAACCTGAGGAGGCTGGTCCTGTGGCACCCCGGCTCAGAGAAAACTGGAACGCCCCGTATTCCAGCCCAGAGATCGAAATGAAGTCTTCTGGAATACGGCACTGCTTAGCATAGAACAAATCCGACTCTTTATTACAATCTATTTGGGTACAAGAGTTTCCGATATAACAGGGAATTACATCAGCACAGCGACACTACGCCTGCCACTGTTGCTCTATGCAAGCAGCAAAACAACTTGAAGCAGCGGAATAACTCTAGCAGCAGAACAATGACAATAGTGGTGAACTCCACTTCGCGGGGACTCTAGCTGGAACGCTTATCCTAGCTCGCAAACAAAGAATCCACAACAAACAAGCATTGAAATCCAGCATGACCTGCAAACTGGCATGACACGCCAGGTCAATACATTGAATGTACTTGCAAGCTCACAATAACCAGAAGCATTCAAGGCAAACAACAGCATGGCAACATAGCATGAACAACACGAGATCATCAGAACAACATAGCATGAACAACATGAACATGATACAGTTAGAACAACATGAACATGGCATGAACATATGAATCTGACGATACTAACATGCAACATGATGACGCTATATGCACCACTTATTCTGCTCGGGATACCTCGTAACCATCACATGCATCACTTACCATCCTCAGACATCACACGATCATCTTAGGATCAAATCAAGCTTGGTATAAACAATACTGCAGTAATAATCAAATGACCACAAGGAGCTTGATCTTTACCCACGATTCTCGCACAACATCACAAATATGCAACAACTCGGTATCCTCGATACCACGGTGATCACTCATGTATCACCAACAGAACCACTCTTGGTTCAACGGGTTACCTCATAACCAAACGGTGATCATTCACGGATCACAAACGGAACCACTCTTGGTTCAACGGGTTACCTCGTAACCAAATGGTGATCATTCACGGATCACATAACCAACTTATCTCATCATCGAACCGGGGTTGTTATTAAGCACATTATTATTATTACTGTTGACCCATAGTGTGACCGACACGAACTGGGCCCTTATCCGTGGACACGGCTATCGATATATTTAACACACACTCTGCAGAGGTTAGCACAATGTACCCACACCACGGAACCCATGGCCTCTCGCTCCCATTCGGGTGGACCAATGACATTCCGACAAAACCGTCCTACTGCCATGACACTCTCCCGGCTACTCCGACTAACTCCCCTCTGGGCTAAGTCATGGGTAGCCCCGTGTCTACCAAAGACACCAACGACCACCGTCGTGGCAAAACGGCCACCATCGTGGCAAACCGGTCCCAAACGGGGACAATCCAGATATAACAACAACAGGCACGCAAGGTTATGTCTGCTTACCGGGCCAGGCTACCGCACACCCATAACTTTCCCTCGTTGGAGGCACCAGCGAGAGGCATGGCAATAGACCCAGTTAGGACTCCCATAAAGGCAAGCATGGTTGCACTGGTCAACTCGATATGGTGGCACCATGACTCAGCCAATAGTTGTTCAAGTTCAATTTAATCCGGTTAAACTTGAATGCAAATATGTTGAGCCATTATAAAATAACATGATGCAATTACAATGCATGAGCATGATATCAACATAAGCATGAGGTTACAACATAACTATCGACCATATCAACAATGAATCATATCCAACTGAGCATGGCATAATGAGGTGCATGAATATCACAAGTATAACACTACTCATAGAAACCTAGCATGACCACTAGCATCAACAATAAAATCATGCAAGAACATATCAACAATGCTACCATGCAAGCATTTAACCAACTGAATGCAATGGAACATGCATACGATGGCACTCGGAACAGACAATAGTCATGCACCGAAAACCATCACTAACATCAACAAGTACTACTAGCAAGCATAAGCATATGAAAGGAATACTAGCAACTAGTACAAGATAACCAGGTGCAAGACAACATAACACGAGAGTGAACATGAAACTCTAAGCAGCACCAGAACAACGATAACCATGGTTTAAACAAGCAAACATTTATTAAATATTCGAGTTGAAAACCATGGCTACTACATGACTATCATGCAAGTGGGTATTGTGGCTTGCCTGGGGATGAAGAAGGTACCGGGGAGAAGTGCGGTGAGGCTGCGGAAAGATTCACCAGAAACAATCCTCTCTCGGAGGGGCTGTTTACATGCAAGGGCAAAATGGTCATTTTCAGTATGCCAAAACATAATGATAGTGACACCAACAGAAAGATCAAGACGAGACAAAGAAGTAGGCTTTGGAATCACCTCAAAGGGAGTTACGAGCAAAACGTTGTGAAGGGTTGAAGTTTAGGGACTAATCTGTGAAAAAATTATCACCAATCGGGTCCCTGAGTGGATAAGACAGAAACGTATTTCAGAAAATACGCTTTCCAGAGAGGAAAGCGCATTTACGCCCGAAGAACAACAGAAATAAGCTTTTGAAAGGAGAAAACGTACGAAGCTGAATACGCTTTCAGAAACTGAAAACGTACTCCACCAAAATACGTTCCACTTATGCTTACGTGGCAGGGGGTCAACGCCGAGAGGCTTACAGGCGGGGCCCGCCTTATCCTCTCTCTCCTCGGGCCTGTATTCTTCCTCCCGTGTTTTATTCCTCGCGAGGAACAGAGAGAAGCAGAGGAGGCCGCAGCCGGCGCTGGGCCTGCTGCCTCTGGCGACCTCCGGCGAGATGCCGGCCACCGGTGGACTCGCACGGCCAAGGCGCGTCCATCCCCGAAGAGATAGAGAGCCGAGGCGGGCTGGGGCGACGGAGACAGTGGAGGACAGAGGGCTCAGGTGGCGGTGGTTGACTAGGGGCACGGCGCCCTCGGGGCACTCCGGTGATGAACGGAGGGGATGGGGAGGATCTCCAGGACGCGGGATAGCTGGTGGTGGCGACGGGAGGCTGAGAAGAGCTCGGGATCGTGGAGCAATGGAGGTGGCTGACGGGAGGCTGTCGGGCGGTGATGGGACTCGGCGCTACGGTGGTCTCCAACGAGGGGTAAGTGGTTGGGGTGAGCTGCGGGGGTGAGGGGAATGCGGTGGGCAAGTTGGGGAGACGAGGGAGTGGCTAGAACGACCGGAACCAAGCCGAGTCCGAGGCGGCCATGGCGGACAGCGGCGATCTCCGGCGAGATTGGGCAACTCTAGAGGCAAATGAGGAATGGGGAGGGGCTTGGGAGATGTGGGAGGGCTAGGGCACTCCTTATATAGCCACGGGGAAGGCTCTGGAGCGCACAAGCGAGCTTGAGCAGTGCTCTAATGGAGGTCAGTGGCTGGGCATCGCACGAGCATGGCGTTTGCGGCTCATTTATGGCGAACCACGATGAGGCATCGATGCAGGGAGACGAAGGGCATCACGGGGAAGCTCCGGGACACGGAGGGACATCGAGACGAGGAGGAAGGAGACGGGAACAGGGGCAAGAACGCGCCAGAGCTTGCAATCTGCATGACGCAAGCGTGATCACCACGCGCACTGGAGCAAATAGCTCGTTTTGTCCTGACCAACCATGTGTAGTAGATAGACCACGCTGCCCTTAGTCTAAATGAAGAAATAATTGGATCCAGGGCAAAGAAGAGATTTGCAGAAGACCCCAAAGCAAACCAGCAGCCAAGTGTTTGTGTTGTGGGACACAAGCTTGGTAACACAGTAAACAATTTGTCTGGTGATGATCATACACTAAGGTGATGCTGATCACTAAAAATTAGACTAAGAGAAGGAGCTTAGATGAGGGTTGCTGTAAAAAGTGACCCACTGGTCAGAAATGAGAATTTGGATGATGCACTCACATTGTTGCATCAATTGTGCTGAAAATGGTTATGGCCCAATTATTTGAAGATATTAAGATGCCCACGGAGTTTCATGCCATTTGGATGAACTAAAATAGCACTTGCTTTGGAAAGATTTATTCTGACTGGAAACTTGGAAAAATTCCACAGGGCAAATGGCCAAAGGGATTGAGCCGCAACTTGGTGGAACGAGGATATATGTATAAGAGAAAGCCTAGCAAAATTTGCAGCCATAATGGAGCAAGATAAAATATACTTGCTTCACAAACGGAAATTTTGGGCAGAAACAAAGATTTGAAGCTGTGCTCACATGGAGGCATGACATGAGCTCAGATTGGGTGGAGGGCTATTATATGATGATATTGAGGTCATGCATAAATGGAAACTCATTTGGATATGCCTAGCTTGTACCTCCTTCACAAAGTTTCTTTCTGGACAGAAACTTTGGAAAATCATAATTAAATAATTACTAGGCAAATGTGGTTGCATTTTAGCATGTGGAAATGAAATGGACATGAAAAGATGTCTAAGGAGTTTGAGGTCAATTGGGAAAAGGAAAATAGCACTTGCTTCACAATGTGCCATTTAGGGCAGAATAGGAAATGAATTATTGGAGGATTATTTTTGAACATGGCAATGAAAAGTTTTGCCATATTTGATCAAGATATGACCCAAAAAATTTATGAGAATTATTTGGGAATTTTAGGGGTCAGGGAAATATAGGTTGCTTCACAACCTAGGGCAAAAGATTATTCCTTAATAGAAAAGGAATATTCCGAATAAAAGAATATTGGGATTTGGGCTACGATGAAAATGACAGGGTCAAGGGAAGGATTTGGGAATGACAAGGCACTCTGGAAACAAAGAAGAGGGCATCTTCTTTAGTTTCCATACCATAAAGCCACGGAAAAAGAAAACTCAAGCAAAAACCTCAGCAAAACAAAAGAAAAAGAAAGGGCAAAAAACCAGGCTGTCACAAACCTTACCCCCTTCTTTGAGCGGTTGTTAGTGTAGAGCTCTTGACCTTCACGTTCTTGTTGGTGATGGTGTCGATGCCGATGTGATCTTGCCGGAGATGGTAGCTCGGAAGCATATGCTCTTGAGCGTCTTCTCGAAGATGAGGAAGATCGCTTGTAGGACGTGATGAGGGCTTTGATCTCCTCCATTTGAGCTTGCATCTTGGCGTCGGAGTTGTTGTTCGTGGCATTGAACTCGTCGTTGTTGTTGTAGACCGAAGGTGAAATGCCTTGCCTATCCATCACAAGACTCGAGTAGAGGTGAGTAGGAAATGAGATAAACAATACCAAGTTACCTTTTCCCAAAGTTGAGGATGTATCCCGTTTCACTCAATGTGAGATGAAAGAATAGTGGAATTGGTACCGGACTTGCTCACTCACACCTATCAAGTAAAGCTTATGCTAGAGCTCGGTGGGGATAGTGGGATAAAATTTTGATGCAAAATGTTAGCAAGAGTCGATAATGTTGAAAGAGATTCACAAATTCGCAAGTGAAACAAGTAGACCAATAGCAATATGTGGCACACGAAAACACACACATGGATAGATAAATGGGGTCGTGCAACCAAGGAATGAGCACAAAATGTGGAATCCACGGAAAACGCTCGTGTTGCACAACTCAAGAGAGACGCTAGCATGATTTCTCAATAGGCGGATACGACACTTGTGCACAACCTATAAGATGCAAAATGGATAAACTTTCTATCCCACGTATGCTACGTATGTATGGTTCCCGGTGTTTCTCTCAAGATGATCCAAGATGATCGTATATGATAATCTTATGTGCTATGTGGTGTGATGCTATGGCACTTGCTTACAAGCTTCTTTTGCTCTCTTTCTTTTGCTTAAAAGCTTTATTTCTTTTTTTGTATGGCCACTTTGGCACAATGCACAAACCAAGATAGCAATTGTTTATATGCGGGAACAAACTTGTGACACAAGATAGGATACCAAGATATGCACCACAATGATATGGTATGTATGCTATGGGAAGTATGATCACTAATGTGCACAAGTCACGTTGCCAGCAATACTCAAATGGCTAGTCTCGATAGGCAAGTAACGCAAAATGGGCTAGGGGTTATCAATGCAATTTGCAAGCGGAATATACAATGGTGTCATCGAGGTTACCGTCCTTGGAGATGATGAGAGGCGGTGTTGCCGATGTCGACCCGTTCCTAGTTAGCCGAAACACCCTAGGAAACGTAAAAACCGCAAACTCAAAATCTCTAAAGGCAAATGTCAAATGGTGGTAGCGGAGAGCGGTGGTGGTTTGCACTTGGCAATGCGGAAGTGGAATGATGGTCTACACATGTTTCAGAGTTGAAGTTGCTGTCCCTAAGTAGCCGAAACACCTTAGGAGACACAAGCCACAACTCAAACAAGCTCAAACAAAATTGGGTTAAGTTGGGGTGGTCGGAAGTGTATAGTGGGCAAGGTTATGCAGAAATGGTGGTGGTGGTTGATGAAGAAGCAACCGTCCCTAAGTAGCCGAAACACCTTAGGAGACTCGAATCACTACTCAAGCAACCACTAATGCTATGGGGAACTGTCACATCCCTAGTTCTGGTATGACCTAGACTAGCTAGTCATGTGTGCATCATGTTTAAATTTCATTTAAATTTGAAATGAGGATTTGTGAAACCCTCAGAATCATTTTTAGAAATGACCCAAATAAAAATTGCTCCAAAAGGTCCAAGAAAATGCTCATGTTGCTCTCTGAAAATATTGGACAGAGATAAAAATCAAACCAATATTTTTAATGAGCTCATAAGTATTTATTTTGGGAATTTGGATTAATCCAGTAATTATTTTGCTTTGGATATATATATGTAATATATGTAATATATGTCCAATAATTATGCTAGTGGCTGAGGAGCTCTGGAATAATATAACTAGCTCCTACAAAAATTGGCATAAGAAGATAAAATGATTTGGTATTTTTATTAAATCAAAACAAATGTGAGAAATAGAAAAGAAAAACAAAACAGGAGAAAATCTACCTGGTGCTTACCTCCCTGTGCAGCCCGTTACTGTGCAGCCCAGCAGCAGCCAGCCCAGCCCGCCTCCTCCTCTGTCTTCTTCCTCGTGCCTACTGGCACTGTGCGTGTCGCGCGTGCGCTCGCCCGCGGCCACGTCTCCCGCCACCTCCTGCTTCTTCCTCTCGTCGCCCTGGACGCCCCGGACGACGCCACGCGACGCCCCGCACCTCACTCCCTCTCTCCCGTGCCTCTTCCTTCCTCTGGCTCCCTCTCCCTCTCTTCACTGAGCACACCGGAGAGCGCCGCTGCTCGCCGCCGTGGCCACCAGCCACCCCTCGCCCTGCCGCTGTGCCCAGAAGCACCGCCGCATCGTCATCATCCTCCCCGCCAAGCCACGCGAGCGGAAGCGCCCTGCAGCGTCGTCCCCGACCCCTTCTTCCTCCTCGAGCCGCCGGAGATCCCCTTCGCCGCTACGACCGCTTCGGTTCTTCCCCGACCTCGCCGACCCGTTCGTCATGACCGCTGTGAGCTACTGGCCGCTCTCCCCCTCTCCGTTCTCCTCCTCGCACGCCGTAGTGACTGCACCTAGCTCGACCGCACCCGCCGCCGCCTGCGCTCACCGCCGACGCACCTCCGGCGACCATTTGGTCCACCGGGCGTGTCCATCGCCCTCGCCGCATCTCGCACGCACACACCAGCACTCCAACTCTCTCGCACGAGCACCACAGCGCAGCTCGCGCCTCACCCGAGCTCCGGACGCCGCGGCTGAGCTCCTCGCTGTCGCCTCCGGCCACCCCAGGCCCGGCTGGCACCACCGCCTGACGCGCGCTGGTCTGGGCTCTCGAACGAGCCCAGCCACGCTGTGAACGGGACACCGTAGCCCGTTTCCGCGGCGCTCCGCCTTTTCGGACCTCGCCGGCGGCTAAACACCGGTGGGGTTTGACCCTTTGACCTCGCTGGCCCGTCAGGTGGGCCCTGTGGGTCAGGTGATTAGCTTAAGGCTAATCACCGTTAACTAACCCCCCTGACACTGACCAGTGGGCCCAATGCCATTAATCCTTTAATTAAGATAAAACTAACCCCCTGTTTAACCCGTGTCACTGACGTGTGGACCCCACACGTCAGGTTTGACCAGTCAGCGTTGTTGACTTGCTGACGCAAGCATGACGCAGTGCTGACGCAATTATTTATTTTCCGGATTTAAATTAAATCAGGAAATTCCAGAAAATGTTTCAAACTTCAAAAAATCATAGAAATTCAACCGTAACTCAGATTGAAATAATTTATATATGAAAAATTACCAGAAAAATGCAATCTATCCATCTGTACTAGTTTCATGCATGACAAATCAACTTATACCTACTGTATAAGTGAAAACGTGTAAATGGCATATATAAAAGCTTAATTTGGAGTTGCATTTGAACTCTTGGTTCAAATGAACTTCAACCAAATGGAAGCTAGTTGCATTAGCTAAAACAGCATCACATCTACATGCCATGTTCATGCATCATATTGTTGCATATGCTTGTGTATTGATTGTCGACACCGTTCCTTCTCGATAGGTCCTGCTCCGGAGACCGTTCCAGAGTACCTGTCTGAGGAGCAGTGCCCCCTCTGTTGATCTACCAGGCAAGCAAACCCCCTTGTTCATTCCGATAAAATCCTACTCTCTCGCTCCTGCTCTTTGTTATTGCATTAGGACAACAACGATTCATCTGCTACTTTGTGCTGCGGTAGTTGAACCCATTCCTCTGCATGACCTGTCATTGCCACAGTAAATAGTTGAAACCCACTAGCATGTGTAGGAGTTGATTGAAGCCACTGATGTGTTCCTACCATGCTATGCCTGCTATTGCTTAGAGTTGTGTCAGGTCTGATTCATTGGGAATGAATTGGAGTGCAGTGCTCTTGTTCTGATGCTGAGAGTGAAGTGTGTGAACACGATTTGGTAAAGATAGCGGTGAGAGGCCATGTAGGAGTACATGGTGGGTTGTCTCACTGGAACCGTCCTTAAGCACTGAGTTCTATGTATGTTGTCCAATGACTCGATACTACCACACATTGGGATCCTTAATTGACTCTCTCGACTTATTAACCGACTTGATCTCTGTCCAGGAGTCGCAACTAGTTTCTGGTGTTTGTAGGTAGTGTTAGTAGTCTACCAAGTGGCACCCGGGCAGGTGGGCTTGGGACAGACTAGGCACAAGTGGCACGGTGTACCAAGCGTAGATCCATCCGGCGATGTGGGCTTGGGAACCCTGCACACATCATTTGGGGCCGTGAGTGAAACCCCGGCCAGATCTCCTTGCGGATGGAACCCGAATAGGCGATAAACCTGGATTAGAGTCTTGTGTGGTTAGTCAGGTCGTGGCCGACACCCTCGCCAGGCTTCCGCTTGAAGGTTGCCGAGATACATGATGTGTACATGGCGGTAAGTGGCGAGAGCGTGTGTGAAGAAGTACACCCCTGCAGGGTTAACATGATCTATTCGAATAGCCGGGTCCGCGGTTATGGACTTCTTGGATGCTTACATGGTACATAGACAACTTGAAGTGGATACTCTAAAATGCTCAAGACAAGTGTGAGTGCTATGGATGGCCTTCTCGTAGGGAGACGGGGATGAATCCATAGTAGGGTATTGCGTGGTGATTAGTGGACTCGTGTGCGCCATATCACCTCAAAGAAGTTCTGGTAGTCGTAGAACAGGATAGCCACAGAGTCAAAGCTGGCTTGCTGCAACTAAACCCCACAATACCCTCTTGATACAAATGCATGTATGATAGGATCTGATGTAAGTCTTGCTGAGTACGTTTGTACTCATGTTGCTTTATTTATGTTTTTGCAGCGGAGACTTCGGTCTTACTAGTGTTCTCGTGGACTTCGACAAGTAGCTTGTACCTCAGCTACGATCTTGATCGGATGTTGTAGTTAGTCAGGCTCTTCAGCCTTTTTCATTTGTATAAGTCTGTACCCAGACATGTAATGCTTCCGCTTGTTGCTTGTATGCTCTGTATGATGGGTCTTGTGACCCCCGTTTGCAATAAATGCTATGATGGCTCTTTGAGCCTTATCTATATGAGTTGTTGACTTATGCTGTGATGCCATGTTGTACAACACATACTTGCATGTTATGCGTACGTGTAATGTGTATTGCTATGTGTGGGATCTGACTATCTAGTTGTTTATCCTTAGTAGCCTCTCTTACCGGGAAATGTCTCCTAGTGCTTCCACTGAGCCCTGGTAGCTTGCTACTGCTCCGGAACACTTAGGCTGGCCGGCATGTGTCCTTCTTCGTTCCTGTGTCTGTCCCTTCGGGGAAATGTCACGCGTTGTCTACCGGAGTCTTGTTAGCCTGCTACAGCCCAGTTTACCGGAGTCCTGCTAGCCCAGTTGCTACAGCCCAGATTCACTCGCTGATGACCAACACGTTCGATGCTGGGTCATGTATGCCTGTCCTTGTAAGTTAGTGCCACTTTGGGTTCACGACTAGCCATGTCAGCCCGGGTTCTGTGTCATATGGATGCTAGCGACACTATCATATACGTGTGCCAAAAGGCGCAAACGGTCCCGGGCATGGTACGGCGACACCCGTGGGAATACCGTGCGTGAGGCCGCAAAGTGATATGAGGTGTTACATGCTAGATCGATGTGACTTAGGATCAGGGTCCTGACAGCTTTGGTATCAGAGCCTGAGTGCCTATAGGATTACCAAGCCAAACTGGTCGAAGTTGAGTCTAGAAATTCTCTAGTGATGTAAGGGAATTGATTGTGGGAAGGAACGTAAGGCTCTTTTTACTCCTTTACCTCATGGCCTTCTGATCTGAGTATCTTTCCTACGGGGTTAAGGAACTAGGCTTTCTCTTCCGTCTGTCAGGATCATGTGTTACTACTCCGTAGTCCCATAGGATTGGTTGATCAGAGTCATATCCCAGTTTCGAGTACTTCCGGTGTAGTCTGTTTAGTACTATCTCAGAACCTTGAGTGATGATGATGAGTATGTTACTACCCCATAGTTGGCAGGATGTCTCATTCTGAGCATTTTACTGCCATTATGCTGCCGGAATTTCCCTAGGAGTTTGGGAGATACTAATTTCCTTATCCTACATTCTATAGCCTATAGTTGATGTTGATTCCGTCCTTGGTCTCGTTTCTCAGGATGTCATCAGATAAGCGAAGTTCTGTTGCTCGTAGCCAGAACCACGGAGATGGTAGGGACGAGGATCCTCCCGACCAGCCTTCGTTGACAGAGTTCATGCTAGAGATGGAGAGGAACAAGCATGAGTCCAACCGCTTGTTGGCACGTATCGAGGAGAACACCGCACATTAGTTCAAAGGGTTTGTAACCATTCATGACTTCATTCGCTTGCACCCACCTACCTTTCATCATTCCATCGAGCCACTCGATGCAGATGACTGGCTCCGTAGCATCACTCATAAGCTGCGTTCTGCGAACGTAGCTGAAGATGACAAGGTCACTTATGCCACATACCACCTGGAAGGTCCTGCTAGTCTTTGGTGGCAGAACTATGAGGCTATGCTTCCAGCTGGCCAGACTCCTACCTGGAGGGGTTTCATTGAGGCTTTTCGCGAGCATCACATTCCTGAAGCCCTCATCGATCGCAAGAGAGAAGAGTTCTGTAGTTTCACCCAAAGTAAAATGGTTGTTGATGCTTACAGTAGAGAGTTTGAGAACCTCGCCCGTTATGCCACAGAAGAGGTGTCCACGGACGCCAAGAAGCAGGCTAGGTTTCGGAAGGGTCTCAACCCCAAGTTGGGTCATGATCTCCACCTACATCATTGTGATACATTCCAAGCTCTTGTGAACAAGGCCATTAATGCAGAGACAGCTCAGCTCACTTACGAGGAGTCTCGTAAGCACACCCATGATTTGGGATCTTCCTCCGGTTCTAGTTCTCAAAAGCGCCGGATTTGGGTTCCGAACTCCGCTCTTCCACCCGGATATGTACCGAGGCCATCTTATGTGGAACCTCATCCAGTTCAGCAGTATGTTCCACCCAGGCCTATTGGTGGACCGCCTGCCAATGCGGGTCCACATCCTACCTCCAAGATTTGTTACAAGTGCGGAGAGCCAGGCCACATTGCCCGTATTTGCACTCAGACCAGAGTTGCTCCACCCCAGCCTGAGAACTCTGTTAGCCATGGTAAGCCATCACACAAGATGATCAGTGTCAAGTCAGCTCCCACTGAACGTGGACGTGTGCATCATGTCTCAGCTAAAGACGCTCATGATGATCCGGATGTCGTTCTTGGTACTCTCCTTGTCAACTGTCACCCAGCATCGGTTCTGTTCGATACTGGAGCATCTCATTCCTTCAGTTCTGAAAGCTATGCCCGCTTGCACGACATGTCATTTTGTGATATGCCCTCTGCGCTACTTATTCAAACCCCTGGATCCAAATGGCAAACTTCTAGGATAAGTCATGGCAATGAAATCCTTGTTGACAGACTTGTATTCCTTGCTTCCTTGATATCTCTCAAGTCTTCGGATATTAACATCATCTTGGGTATGGACTGGATGAAAGCTCATCATGCCAAGATTGATTGTTGCACCAGGTCTGTTCAGCTTACACATCCATCTAGCAAGATAGTCACTGTCTCCACTAGAGTTGGTAAGCGTCAGCTCTATTCTCTTAATGCCAGCCCTCTTCTAGACCTTGAAGATATCCCGGTAGTCCGTGACTTTCCGGATGTCTTTCCAGAGGAACTGCCAGGCATTCCACCTGACAGAGATGTAGAGTTCGTCATAGATCTTATTCCAGGAACTGCTCCAATCTCTAGGAGACCTTACAAGATGGCACCCTTAGAACTAGCCGAGCTTAAGAAACAACTTGATGAGTCCTTGCAAAAGGGTTTCATCCGTCCTAGTTCTTCTCCTTGGGCTTGCCCCGTCCTCTTCATCAAGAAGAAGGATGGTACAGACCGGATGGTTGTAGATTATCGTCCCGTTAATTTGGTCACGATAAAGAACAAGTATCCGCTCCCCAGGATCAACGACCTATATGATCAGCTCTCTGGATCCTCAGTCTTCTCCAAGATGGATTTGAGGTTAGGCTACCACCAAATCAAGATCAGAAAAGGGGACATCCCTAAAACGGCTTTTGTCACTCGTTATGGTCAGTACGAGTACACCGTCATGTCCTTTGGCCTAACCAATGCTCCAGCTACATTCTCCCGCTTGATGAACTCGATCTTCATGGAGTACTTAGATAAATTCGTCGTGGTTTATCTCGATGATATTCTTATTTACTCGAAGAACGAGGAAGAGCATGCCGAACATCTTAGACTTGTGCTAGAAAAACTCAGAGAGCATCGCCTTTATGCCAAGTTCTCCAAGTGCGAATTTTGGTTGCCAGAAGTGACCTATCTAGGTCACGTGATCTCTGGTAAGGGCATTGTTGTCAATCCCGAGAGAGTTAAGGCCGTTCTCGATTGGTCTCCACCTGAAACCGTTAAACAAGTTAGGAGTTTCCTTGGTCTAGCCAGCTATTGTCGCCGCTTTGTTGAAAACTTCTCCAAAGTAGCCAAACCCCTCACGGAACTTCTCAAGAAAGATAAAAAGTTTGAGTGGTCCCCAAAGTGTGAATACAGTTTTCAGGAGCTGAAAAGACGCCTGACTTCTGCTCCCATACTTGTGCCACCGGATTTCACGAAGGACTTTGTTATCTACTGCGATGCCTCACGACAGGGACTAGGTTGCATTCTTATGCAGGATCGTCATGTGATTGCCTATGCATCTCGACAGTTGCATCCACATGAGGATAATTATCCTACACATGATCTAGAGCTTGCAGCCGTAGTCTATGCACTCAAGACCTGGCGACATTACCTTCTTGGTAAACGTTGCGAGATCTACACCGATCACCAGAGTCTCAAGTATATATTCACCCAACCAGATTTGAACCTTAGGCAAAGACGTTGGTTGGAGTTAATCATAGATTATGATCTAGGGATTACCTACACCCCAGACAAAGCTAATGTCATGGCTGATGCGCTAAGCCGTAAATCCTATTGCAACAACCTCATGTTGCAGCAGGGCCAACCACTTCTCCATGAGGAATTTTGTAAGCTTAATATTCACATAGCTCCTCACGGATTCCTTTCTACCTTGGTGGCGAAACCTACTCTTGAGGATCAGATCATAACTAGCCAGCAATATGATACGGGTATTTCTCGAATCAAGGATAACGTTAAGAAGGGAGCTGTTGGTAGTTTCTCTGTTGATGATCGAGGTGTTGTTTTCTTCGAGAACCGTCTGGTGGTTCCTAAGAAGCAACATCTTTGACAACTGATCCTTAAGGAGGCGCATGAATCCCCTCTCACGATTCATCCCGGTAGTACTAAGATGTATCAGGACCTACGCCAGAGGTTCTGGTGGACTAGGATGAAGAGAGAAATCGATGAGTTCATTGCTAAATGTGACGTTTGTCGTCGCGTTAAGGCAGAGCATCAAAGACCTGCTGGCACCCTTCAGCCTTTAGCCATTCCTGAGTGGAAATGGGATAAAGTTGGTATGGATTTCATCACCGGCTTTCCCAGGACCAAGAAAGGGAATAACGCTATCTTCGTAGTCGTTGATCATCTTTCCAAGGTGGCTCACTTCCTTCCTGTTCGAGAGAGTATCACTGCTAGTCAGCTCGCTGACTTATACATTTCTCGAATAGTGTTACTTCATGGTGTTCCACTAGAGATCAATTCAGACCGTGGTAGTCTTTTCACTTCTCATTTTTGGAATAGTTTCCAAACTGCCATGGGAACCCATCTTTCCTTCGGTACCGCTTTCCACCCTCAATCAAGTGGTCAGGTGGAAAGGGTCAACCAAATTCTCGAAGACATGCTTAGAGCTTGCGTTATCTCATTCGGTATGGATTGGGAGAAATGTCTTCCTTTTGCCGAGTTTGCTTATAACAATAGCTATCAATCCAGTCTCAAGAAAGCTCCTTTTGAGGTTCTCTATGGACGAAGATGTCGAACACCTTTGAACTGGTCAGAAACCGGTGAAAGACAATTCTTTGGACCGGACATGATCCAGGAGGCAGAAGAGCAAGTTCGCATCATTCATGAGAATTTGAAAACAGCCCAGTCTCGTCAAAAGAGCCAGTACGATCGTCATCATAAGGAGATGACTTATGAAATTGGTGACAGAGCTTACCTTCGGGTCACTCCTTTGAAGGGTACCCATCGATTCGGTATCAAGGGCAAGTTGGCTCCTCGTTACATTGGTCCCTTTCGCATTCTCGCTAAACGAGGAGAGGTTGCCTACCAGTTGGAACTACCCCCACATCTTTCCAGAGTTCATGATGTCTTCCACGTCTCTCAACTCAGGCATTGCTTCTCGGATCCTATCCGCGGAGTGGACCATGAAACGCTTGATCTCCAAGATAACCTCACATATCGAGAGTACCCGGTTCGCATTCTTGATCAAGCAGAGCGTGTCACCCGACGTCATAACATCAAGTTTCTAAAGGTTCAGTGGTCTCATCATTCCGAGAGAGAAGCTACTTGGGAGCGAGAAGATCGTCTTTGACTGGAGTACCCCGCTTTCTTTCCGTCGACCCCTGAATCTCGGGACGAGATTCTTTCAAGTGGTGTCGAGTTGTCACATCCCTAGTTCTGGTATGACCTAGACTAGCTAGTCACGTGTGCATCATGTTTAAATTTCATTTAAATTTGAAATGAGGATTTGTGAAACCCTCAGAATCATTTTTAGAAATGACCCAAATAAAAATTGCTCCAAAAGGTCCAAGAAAATGCTCATGTTGCTCTCTGAAAATATTGGACAGAGATAAAAAATCAAACCAATATATTTAATGAGCTCATAAGTATTTAATTTGGGAATTTGGATTAATCCAGTAATTATTTTGCTTTGGATATATATATATATGTTATATATATAATATATGTCCAATAATTATGCTAGTGGCCGAGGAGCTCTGGAATAATATAACTAGCTCCTACAAAAATAGGCATAAGAAGATAAAATGATTTGGTATTTTTATTAAATCAAAACAAATGTCAGAAATAGAAAAGAAAAACAAAACAGGAGAAAATCTACCTGGTGCTTACCTCCCTGTGCAGCCCATTACTGTGCAGCCAGCAGCAGCCAGCCCAGCCCGCCTCCTCCTCTGTCTTCTTCCCCGTGCCTACTGGCACAGTGCGTGTCGCGCGCGCGCTCGCCCGCGGCCACGTCTCCCGCCACCTCCTGCTTCTCCCTCTCGTCGCCCTAGACACCCCGGACGACGCCACGCGACGCCCCGCACCTCACTCCCTCTCTCCCGTGCCTCTTCCTTCCTCTGGCTCCCTCTCCCTCTCTTCATCAAGCGCACCGGAGAGCGCCGCTGCTCGCCGCCGTGGCCACCAGCCACCCCTCGCCCTGCCGATGCGCCCAGAAGCACCGCCGCATCGTCATCGTCCTCCCCGCCAAGCCACGCGAGCGGAAGCGCCCTGCAGCGTTGTCCCCGACCCCTTCTTCCTCCTCGGGCCACCGGAGATCCCCTTCGCCGCTACGACCGCTTCGGTTCTTCCCCGACCTCGCCGACCCGTTCGTCGTGACCGCTGTGAGCTACTGGCCGCTCTCCCCCTCTCCGTTCTCCTCCTCGCACGCCGTAGTGACTGCACCTAGCTCGACTGCACCCACTGCCGCCTGCGCTCGCCGCCGACGCGCCTCCGGTGACCATTTGGTCCACCGGGCGTGTCCATCGCCCTCGCCGCATCGCGCACACACACACCAGCACTCCAACTCTCCCGCACGCGCACCACAGCGCAGCTCGCGCCTCACCCGAGCTCTGGCCGCCGCGACCGAGCTCCTCACTGTCGCCTCCGGCCACCCCAAGCCCGGCTGGCACCACCGCCTGACGCGCGCTGGTCTGGGCTCTCGAACGAGCCCAGCCACGCTGCGAACGGGCCACCGTAGCCCGTTTCCGCGGCGCTCCGCCGTTTCAGACCTCGCCAGCGGCTAAACGCCGGTGGGGTTTGACCCTTTGACCTCGCCGGCCCGTCAGGTGGGCCCCGTGGGTCAGGTGATTAGCTTAAGGCTAATCACCGTTAACTAACCCCCCTGACACTGACCAGTGGGCCCAGTGCCATTAATCCTTTAATTAAGATAAAACTAACCCCCCTGTTTAACCCGTGTCACTGACGTGTGGACCCCACACGTCAGGTTTGACCAGTCAGCGCTGTTGACTTGCTGATGCAAGCATGACGCAGTGCTGACGCAATTATTTATTTTCTGGATTTAAATTAAACCAGGAAATTCCAGAAAATGTTTCAAACTTCAAAAAATCATAGAAATTCAACCGTAACTCAGATTGAAATAATTTATATATGAAAAATTATCAGAAAAATGCAATCTATCCATCTGTACTAGTTTCATGCATGACAAATCAACTTATACCTACTGTATAAGTCAAAACGTGTAAATGGCATATATAAAAGCTTAATTTGGAGTTGCATTTGAACTCTTGGTTCAAATGAACTTCAACCAAATGGAAGCTAGTTGCATTAGCTAAAACAGCATCACATCTACATGCCATGTTCATGCATCATATTGTTGCATATGCTTGTGTATTGATTGTCGACACCGTTCCTTCTCGATAGGTCCTGCTCCGGAGACCGTTCCGGAGTACCTGTCTGAGGAGAAGTGCCCCCTCTATTGATCTACCAGGCAAGCAAACCCCCTTGTTCATTCCGATAAAATCCTACTCTCTCGCTCCTGCTCTTTGTTATTGCATTAGGACAACAACGATTCATCTGCTACTTTGTGCTGCGGTAGTTGAACCCATTCCTCTGCATGACCTGTCATTGCCACAGTAAATAGTTGAAACCCACTAGCATGTGTAGGAGTTGATTGAAGCCACTGATGTGTTCCTACCATGCTATGCCTGCTATTGCTTAGAGTTGTGTCAGCTCTGATTCATTGGGAATGAATTGGAGTGCAGTGCTCCTGTTCTGATGCTGAGAGTGAAGTGTGTGAACACGATTTGGTAAAGGTAGCGGTGAGAGGCCATGTAGGAGTACATGGTGGGTTGTCTCACTGGAACCGTCCTTAAGCACTGAGTTCTATGTATGTTGTCCAATGACTCGATACTACCACACATTGGGATCCTTAACTGACTCTCTCGACTGATTAACCGACTTGATCTCTGTCCAGGAGTCGCAACTAGTTTCTGGTGTTTGTAGGTAGTGTTAGTAGTCTACCAAGTGGCACCCGACCAGGTGGGCTTGGGACAGACTAGGCACAAGTGGCATGGTGTACCAAGCGTAGATCCATCCGGCGAGGTGGGCTTGGGAACCCTGCACACATCGTTTGGGGCCGTGAGTGAAACCCCGGCCGGATCTCCTTGCGGATGGAACCCGAATAGGCGATAAACCTGGATTAGAGTCTTGTGTGGTTAGTCAGGTCGTGGCCGACACCCTCGCCAGGCTTCCGCTTGAAGGTTGCCGAGATACATGACGTGTACATGGCGGTAAGTGGCGAGAGCGTGTGTGAAGAAGTACACCCCTGCAGGGTTAACATGATCTATTCGAATAGTCGGGTCCGCGGTTATGGACTTCTTGGATGCTTACATGGTACATAGACAACTTGAAGTGGATACTCTAAAATGCTCAAGACAAGTGTGAGTGCTATGGATGGCCTTCTCGTAGGGAGACGGGGATGAATCCATAGTAGGGTATTGCGTGGTGATTAGTGGACTCGTGTGCGCCATATCACCTCAAAGAAGTTCCGGTAGTCGTAGAACAGGATAGCCACAGAGTCAAAGCTGGCTTGCTACAACTAAACCCCACAATACCCTCTTGATACAAATGCATGTATGATAGGATCTGATGTAAGTCTTGCTGAGTACGTTTGTACTCATGTTGCTTTATTTATGTTTTTGCAGCGGAGACTTCGGTCTTACTAGTGTTCTCGTGGACTTCGACAAGTAGCTTGTACCTCAGCTACGATCCTGATCGGATGTTGTAGTTAGTCAGGCTCTTCAGCCTTTTTCATTTGTAGAAGTCTGTACCCAGACATGTAATGCTTCCGCTTGTTGCTTGTATGCTCTGTATGATGGGTCTTGTGACCCCTGTTTGCAATAAATGCTATGATGGCTCTTTGAGCCTTATCTATATGAGTTGTTGACTTATGTTGTGATGCGATGTTGTACAACACATACTTGCATGTTATGCGTACGTGTAATGTGTATTGCTATGTGTGGGATCTGACTATCTAGTTGTTTATCCTTAGTAGCCTCTCTTACCGGGAAATGTCTCCTAGTGCTTCCACTGAGCCCTGGTAGCTTGCTACTGCTCCGGAACACTTAGGCTGGCCGGCATGTGTCCTTCTTTGTTCCTGTGTCTGTCCCTTCGGGGAAATGTCACGCGGTGTCTACCGGAGTCCTGTTAGCCTGCTACAGCCCGGTTTACCGGAGTCCTGCTAGCCCAGTTGCTACAGCCCGGATTCACTCGTTGATGACCGACACGTTCGATGCTGGGTCATGTATGCCTGTCCTTGTAAGTTAGTGCCACTTTGGGTTCACGACTAGCCATGTCAGCCCGGGTTCTCTGTCATATGGATGCCAGCGACACTATCATATACGTGTGCCAAAAGGTGCAAACGGTCCCGGGCATGGTAAGGCGACACCCGTGGGAATACCGTGCGTGAGGCCGCAAAGTGATATGAGGTGTTACATGCTAGATCGATGTGACTTAGGATCGGGGTCCTGACAGGAACAAAATGGGTTAGGTTGCGCACTCGGTGTTGCCTATGTGGATGATATGGTGGAAGGCCTAGGCAAACTTGCCAAATTTTGGAAACTTTGATGGAGTCAAATGGTTTTGGTAGTATTTTTTTGTGATGGGGGATGTCAATAGCTTCAAAACGAGCTAAAGAACGTCAAAATTGGAGTTCGGATGAATTAGTTATGGACAAAACAAAAATCAGCCGAAGTGGGAATCTACAGGTTATGGACGTCCGTAAATGGACGGATGTCCGGTCGTCGGACGTCCGGAAGAGCTCGGAAATCCATGATTTCTGATCTGTTGGCAGGCTCCGGTCGTACAGAAAAGGACAGATGTCCGGGAGTCGGGGTCAACGCAGGATTTGAGCTCCGGGATGCGATTTTGGGCGGAATTTTGGGATTTTGGGGTCAAAATTGAGGAGATTTCATGGATGAAATATGGGGAAACTTGAGGAAATGCTAGATTCACTCGAAACCAAGCAAATCCATGGATCAAAATCCACAAAACATCATCAAACCAACAAATCACAAAAAAAATTGGAGCTATTTTTGGTGGGGATTTTCGATATTGGGGAAGAACACAACAAAATCAAGCTAGAAAACAAGTAGGGAGGCTCCAAATCTGTGATAAACGTGGCTCATGATACCATATGATATGGGACTAACCCGGTGTAGGCCGATCTTTCACGATTGGAGCGGGCTCCCTCGAATAACACGATGAACACGGGGAAGAACGGAGAGAAATCACAAGGGGAAACACTCAAGAATAAGTCCAATCACACATCCACTAGACAATCAAACACACAAGATCCACAAGATACATGAACAACAAAAGGAAAGATAGAAGGTAGAGTTCATCTCCAAGAGGAGGTCTTGATGGTATCCTAGACGGATCTTCCCACGAGGGGGTCTTGATGATATCCTGCAGGATCATCTTACATGGAGGTCTTGAACTCCATGGGAGTGGTCTCTCTCTCTCTCTCAAGAGGAGAAGGTAGGAGCAAAGATCACCTAAGAATGAGCTACCATATTTGCTAACCTTAGAAAGGAGGTGGAGGTGGTCTATTTATAGTCTAAGCCACGAAGGGGTAAGTGGGAGAGGGATACAAGGCCAAAGGCCCCCGGCTGCGCACACATGCATCGGACGTCCTGTGGGTGTCGGACGTCCGGAAGCTCGGGACGGTCCGGACGTTCGGAAGTCTTCAGACTTCTATAAATATCATTCTGTCGTCGTGGCACCGGTCGTCCAGAGGCGCTTGGTCGTCCATGGCCTGGGAGGTGTCGGACGTCCGATCTCGGTCGGTCGTCTGGTCGCTGTAGATCTCCTGGCTGGTCCTGGAGTGGTCGCGTCGAATGTCTGGTGGACACCGGTCATCCGGGTGCTGTAGAGTGTCGGACGTCCGGTGGCACGTCGGACGTCCGGCCGCTGTAGACTCCGCAGCTCTGTCTTCTTCCGTCTTCTCTTCCATGCTTCCCTCGCGGATGGTGTAGGTGTTCCTTGGCGCTTGCACTCCTCCTCGTCATCCGTGAAGCTCCGGCAATACCTATGCATGCACACGAGTGGAGTGTCAAGTAGTATACCATCCTCGAAGGGGTCAAGTGAACACGTGTAAAGGAGAAGATTCACCTTTATGTGAGAAGTAGAGGTCGCACGTGTCACTTGCCAAATGGACTCTTGACATGGTGATGGCCGTAGGATGCTCCGCATCAAGAATCCTTTGGATTGTCAAGGCCTCCTCTTGGAGAAGATCATCATCAAGACCTCACCTAGTGGGAAGAACTTACCTAGTGCTATTTTGCTTGAATTGTTCATGTAATCTTGTGGATCTCATGTATGCTACTCTAGTGGATGTGATATTTGCATTTGTTTGAGTGTTTTGTTCCTTCTGTTCTTGAGTGTTCTCCCTCCTTTTCCCCCTCCAAGTGTGAAAAGATCCCCTCTAGGGTTTGACCCTACAACACCTAAGTTAAAAACATTCCGAGTGGAGAGCAATCCTCCCACTCGGGGGCTTAGCTGCAACCCTGTTCTCGCCTAAGTTAAAAACATTCTGAGTGGAGAGCAATCCTCCCACTCGGGGACTTAGCTGCGACTCCGTACTCGCCAAAGTTAAAAACATTCTAAGTGGAGGGCAATCCTCCCACTCGGGAGCTTAGCTGTGACCCCGTCCTCGCCTAAGTCTCAAAGATACTTTGAGCTATGTCACAAATACAACGTATGCTCCATCCCAATCTGCAAGGACGACAATGTGTCGACTGAACACCACACCTGAGTTGCGTCACAAGTACAACATACGCTCCATCCCGATCTGCAAGAACAACAAGGTGTTGACTAAACACCACATCTGAGCTGCGTCACAAGTACAACATACGCTCCATCCTGATCCGCAAGGACGACGAGGTGTCAACTGAACACCACGTCTGAGTTGCGTCATAAGTACAACGTACGCTCCATCCCGATCCGCAAGGATGAAGAGGTGTCGACTGAACACCACGTCTGAGCTGCATCACAAGTACAATGTACGCTCCATCCCGATCCACAAGGACGATGAGATGTCGACTGAATACATCATCAGACCCACTCGACGAAAGGTGAAAAGATCAAGTTCACTCGGAATCGAAATACTTTCAGAAGCAATAAAAGCAAAAGCCATGACATTCAAGGAAAACCAAGTTCAGATAAATCCCGCAAAAGTTCAGAAACGCAACGGGTAGAAGTACTCAGGCATCAAGCTTGAAAGATTTTAACGGTTACATAACCACTCGGCATTCCGAGCCAAATAAAGGCGGGGCATGATGTTTTGTTCACTCGGTAGGAGAAGGACTTGCTGGATCACAAAAGCTGCCAAGGTCGATGCTATCTGTGATGCGAGTGGCGGCGTCAAGGAAAGTGTCCATAAAGGACTGGAAACTGAGCTTTTTGGTGTTGGCAACCTTGAGGGCCGCCAGCTTGTCTTCTCTGACATCCTTGCAGGGCACTCGGACCAATGACAAAACGACATCGGCGCCACAACAAGCAGATGACTTCTTCCATTCCTGCACTCGACCAGGGATTTGATTCAGTCGAGTCATCAGAGACTCTAGATCCTGTGAGAGTTCCGCCTGAGGCCAGAGTTCAGCATCAATCCGCGTCATTGCAGCATTCAGTCGAGCGAGATAATCCACAGCACTGTCCAGTCGAGACTCCAACCACAACACATTCATTGCAACGTCATCTTTGACAGGAGAGTTTATGGGGTCAAGATCCATCTCGACCCGCCCAGTTTCTGCTTTGAAGTCTTGACAAAGTTCTACACAGTCGGAAAAGCAATGAGTCGACAGTTTAACAAGACGTGTCAGTCGACATCAACAAATCAGTCGAACAGGAGGAAATACCTTCAAGCTTCAAGACCAACTTCGCAGCTAGCTGCCCCAGATAAGACTCCAATTCGCCCTTCTTAGCCTTGACACTCCCAACTTCGTCAATCAAGCTTTCCTTGTCCTTCTTCAGTCGTGCAACCTCCTAGTTAGCTTCAGAAACGGCGGTCTTCAACTTGGAGTTATCCTCTTCCAACTTGTTGACTGACGCCAACTTCTTGTCCGCAAGTGCTGTTTTTTTCTCGCGCCTCCTTCTGGGCCGCGGCAAGATCCTGATCCTTCTTCTCCAGAGCCTGCTTCATTTTCTCTAAAGAAATACTCCCTCCGTTCCTTGATGTAAGGTGTATAGATTTTTGAGAAAAAAATCCAAAATATAAGGTATATTGCGTTGCACCACTCGTCTAGATAATGTTTTTAGGGATTTGATTACATTTCCTTATATTAGGCAAGCTCCTCTATTTTCTCATGTCAATTAGTTAGGTGTAATCTCGCCCAAAACTTGTGAAATTTTCCCTCCATGTGAGTTCTTTAATATCCGTGCCAAAAACTATACACCCTATATTTAGGAATGGAGGGAGTAGCATTCTTCAGACGAGCTTGAAGTTGACATTTTTCACAACGCCTCTGTTCGAGTGGAATCACTCGGTTCGAAGAGGCTAAAAGAGAGAGAGAGAGAGAGAGAGAGAGAGAGAGAGAGAGAGTCATAAGGTGGACGGTCGACGAGTGGTTACCTCCCATGATAGCTGCTTCGTCCTGAGCCTTCTTGAGGTTCTTCTTGGCCAGTTCCAGATCAAGGTTAAGGCTAATCTGCTTCTTATCTAGTTCAGAAAATTGAGCTCTAAGATCACAAGACTTCTGCAGTCAGCAAATAAGATATGTCAGTCGATGGAAACAAAAGTCAATCACAGTGAAAATTGCTCTAAGACTACCGTTGAATCAAACATTCAATAGTAGCCTTGAGGACTACACCCAGTGGGTGCACTTGGCGTGCCCCCACGGGTCCGGTTTTACACTTGGCATGGTCTGCCCAGCATGAGTAAAAAAAAGAGATTCTTAGACCCCAGCCGACTACCAGCAGTCGACCACGGTCTCGGGGATTACACCCAGTGGGTGCACTCTGCGTGCCCCCACTGGTTCAGAAAAACACTCGACTCAACCTAGTCGACTCAAGTGGAAGAACTATTCAGCTCTCAGCCCGAAACACCCCAGTGGGTGATTGGATGGGAAATGCAGACCCATGATAGATGCACATAATAGGTTCCAAAACGCTCATCCAAGGACACCGTATGGATAGTGAAGCAACAGTGGCAACTATCACTACTCAAGAGACCAGTCGGAAACCAACTAACCTTGATGTTGGCTTGCAGAGCGGTGCTGGCATTGTAAGCAACCCGACTGGCCTCATGTGCCACCTTCATACGCTCCATCACGAGGTTTGCCTAGAGAAGGGCCTCCCTTGCGGCACTCAACGGGTCGTTTGGAGTCTGGTATGTAGCGAAGAGCAAGGATGGCAGTATAGTCGGAGCAGTCATAGGTTCGGATGCATGGAGTTGTACTGGAGCGGCAGAGGCCTGAGCAGTAGACCCTGATGGACGGTCAATCGATAGTGGGTTGGCAAAGGTAACATTGGTCTGAGCCGGATCTCTGGATCGCTGGACCACTGTCTCAAGCATTGATGTCGACTAAGACACCTGACCCTCGGTCGCTTGCCCGCTTGAGGCCCTGCCCCTCCTTCTCCTCTCTCTCAGAGGCACTTCTTCTTCATCATCCGGAAGCTCAATAACGTCCCCTGGAGCTACAACAAAAAGCAATCTTAAGAGTTCAATCGACCAACAACCCAGTCGGCAGAATAAATTCAAGTTGACAAGAGCGTACCAGCTTTGGAAGTGGCCGCATCATCGGCCTCCTCATCACCTAGGGCCTTGTCAATGTCCATATCAGTCGCAGAAGTTGCAGCGCTGAAAAAGTTCATAACCACTCGGTCAGAGCAGAAGTATGAGTCGATAGAAGAAAACACAAAAGATAGAGCACTCACCCAGAGGCAACAGGAACGTCCATCTTGATCTTGGGCAAGGTCTTCCGAGCCTTCGAAGGGGCGATCTTGGGTTGCTTGGCGACCTTCTCCGTCGGCTCCGGAGTCGAAGTCCGAGTGTGCTTCTGTGCTTGAGTACTCGGAGCCACGGTCTTGCCGCGCCCGCCCGCCGGATCTTGGAGTTGCTTGGATCGACGCTCTGAGCGAGGTGGTGAGTCGACTACCTCTTCATCGTCCGACTCATCACTGTCTTCCTCGTCGTCATCTTTTGGAGATTTCCAGTCACTGCTCTCTTCAGCACTGTCCTCTCCCTCCTGGTCTTGCTCCAGGGCTTGTTCACCATTGGCCATCGAGTACATCTCAGTATAAACCTACAAGACAAGAAGTCAAACAAATATCATTCAGATTCAGAGATAGTTGCAAGACAGATTGAAGTACATTTGGTAGCGAAGATCAGACCTTGTCTGGCTGGTTGTTGGCGCTAAATGGATCAACTCTCCTGGCTCCCCTGGGGTTATCCTTGTTTCGTATAATGCCCTTCAGCCACAGGGCCACCGTCTCATCCGTAACCTCCTCTGGATGAACCTGAGCGGTGTTGTTGGCTCCCGAGTACATCCACATCGAGTGGTCACGAGCTTGGAGCGGCTGGATGCGTCGACTGAGAAACACCTCCAACAAGTCCATGCCAGTTACACCCTTATGGATCAGCTGGACCGCCCTCTCGACCAACATGTTCAATTCCACCCTCTCTGCAGCGGTCACTTTTAGCGAAGAAGGTTGCTGGGCGCGATCTAAAGAGAAAGGGGAAAGACCAGTCGACTGGCCGGGAGTTGCAATATCCTGGCAGTAGAACCAGGTCGACTGCCAGCCCCTGACCGACTCGGGAAGTGTCATGGAAGGGAAAGCGCTCCTCTTCCTCTTCTGGATCCCCAAACCCCCGCATATTTGGATCATGTGCGTCCTCTCATCACTCGAATTCGCCTTCTTCACGGATTGTGAGCAGATTGTGAAGATGTGCTTGAAAAGACCCCAGTGCGGTCGACAACCCAGGAAGTTTTCACACATGGACACAAACGCGGCGACGTACGTAATGGTGTTGGGAGAGAAGTGATGGAGCTGAGCTCCGAAAAAGTTCAAGAAGCCCCGGAAAAAAGGATGCGGAGGAAGGGAGAAACCACGGGTGACGTGGGTAACAAGGAGGACGCACTCACCCGACCGCGGCTGAGGCTCCTTCTCCCCCTTCGGCAACCTCGCAGCTCCAGCAACGATCAAATCGGAGTCGGCCAGCTCCTCCAAATCCTCTGACCGGAGCGAAGATCGGATCCAATCGCCCTAGATCCAACCCAGCGGCAGGGCGGACCTCGACGACGACCCCCAATTCGTCTTCTTGCCTTTCGCCGCCCCTGTCACTTTCTTCGTGCGCTCCAGCGCTGCCATCTTGTCCTTCACCATGGTGGCGGGGCGACAGCGTCAAGGGCGGAGGAGAAAGGTGCAGTGGAGAAGCAGAGAAGGAAGAGAGAGAATGGATGCGCACAGTGTAGATGCCTCGGCCCCGACGCCTTTTAAGGACCCACTTCCGAGTGGCTGATGCATGGGCCCGAGCAATCTTGTCAAATCCCGCAACAGTCACGCGTTGGGTACATGGAGAAAAAGGTGGCGCTGAAATCGAGGCGCCCCTGTCTATCCATCCGGCTTACTATGGCGTGCTCCGCCTCGCGCGCTTCCCCAAAATTTCGAATCCCACGAGATCTACGATACGCCGTAACCAATCGCGTCAAAGTAACACTCGACGAGTGCCGGTATAAATCCACTCGACAACTTATGAATCGATCAAGGCGACTTTAACGTTCCAACATGGGCCTCCAATCCAACATGGGTACTTGTGAAGCACAAGAGTCAAGGCAAGACTAACTTCAACCTTCTTTTCACTCGGACCTCAATCCATTCGGGGGCTAATGATGATGATATAGACCTAGGGTAGGGTCATAGGCCTGACCTATACGCCCTACCCAAGGTCACTACCCTAGAAGCAAAGACATCCAAGAGACAACAAGGAATACCAATTGAAGTCGTCTAGTGCAAGCCACTCGACCAATCATACCACTCGGGTACCCCTCCCTCCTGGTATCACTCGACCATACGAGAAACCACTCGACCTATAGAAGACCAGGAGTCACTCAGGACGGCAACGTGCAGGCGTTCACTCTATAGTCTTAAAGATCATTAGTAGCACTTTATAGCTGGCGTTATCAGTAATGCCCTATCTTTATGTACATTGAACCCTTGTAACGTAGGTGGGTTGGGGTCATGGCGCACTCTATATAAGCCGCCCCTCCTCTGGGACAAGGGTTCGCACCCCCTGCAACACACACTCACATATCCTAGTTGACCGCCTCAGGGCACCGAGACATAGGGCTTTTACCTCCTCCGAGAGGGGCCTGAACTCGTCAACTCTTGCGTACAATCTCACTGTAGCTAGGACCTTGCCTCCTCATACGTACCCCCTATACTTACTGTCATACTTAGTACCACGACACTCCCCTCGAAGCTCCCCTCAGGTGCGTTCCTGTCCCACTAGATGTCTTCTGGCCCAAAAAAATCCACAAAAAGTTTCGCTACATTTGGCATTGGTTTCGTGTGATGTAAAAAACATGCAGAAAACAACAACTAGCATTGGGCACTATGTCAATAGTTTAGTACCAAAAAATGATATAAAATGATTGTAAAACATCCAAGAATGATAATATAACAGCATGGAACAATCAAAAATTATAGATACATTGGAGACATATCAACATATGTTGCAGACGGTTGAGTATATACCAATGTACATGCCCTTAAAGTAGCAATAGGATCAGATCTAAAAATTCCAGAGGAAAAATAGCAATTGTATCAGACCCAAAAAATTTAGAGGGAAAATAGCGATCGAAACTCTCCAAGTGAAAAAAAGTGTTCGAAAAAAGGGAGGACAATCTACGATCAAAGTGTGACCGACACATTCGGATCTATTGCGAAACTCCTGTCATTGGAAAGTTAGAATTCTCGTTCAGAATATGTCGAAATACAAGTAAAAGTAAAACAACAAACAAAAAACGAATGCAAAAATGTGAAGAAAAAAATGCGTTGAAGGTCTGTGGTCCACTGGGCCAGCCCAATCTGGCAACTGCCCGAAGCAAGGCGTCATAGTGTCTCACGTCAAGCAAGGCATAGTGGAGGATCCCTATTTGGCACTTAGCGCCAGTTAATATACACTTTGCAAACAGGCACACCCACACACCACCTCCCGCTGGGCCGGCCCATCTCCCTCTTTTTTCTATTTTCTTGAAATGCAAAAATTAGGCG
The DNA here is from genome assembly GCF_002162155.2 of Triticum dicoccoides. Taxonomy (NCBI): domain Eukaryota; kingdom Viridiplantae; phylum Streptophyta; class Magnoliopsida; order Poales; family Poaceae; genus Triticum; species Triticum dicoccoides. The sequence continues at coordinate 332,156,045 of NC_041391.1, read as the reverse complement.
CCCACAATGATTCGAACCAGCGAACTCCAGCGCGAGTAACCACCATGCCACCTTGCCTCGTATGATAACTAACCTCCTTTTCCTTCTTATCTTCTTTCTTCTCACCTTTTTCCTTTTTCCTTTTCCTATTTTTTGTTTTTCTTTTTTCTTTTTTGTTCTTCTGCTTTTACTTTTCTTTTCAAATTCATGAACATTTTCGTCAAATTGATGAACTTTTTTCTCAAAATTGATGATTTTTTATTCAATTCACAAACTTTCTTAAATTCAGTGAATGTCTTTCAAATTTGATGAACTTTTTTCAAATTTATTGACTTTTTTTTTCAAAATCCATGAACTTTTTTTATTTTGATAAAAAAATTAAAATTGATGAACTTTTTTCAAAATTTGATGAACTGTTATCAAAACTGATGTCTTTTTTGAAATCGATGAACTGTTTTCAAGTTCAATGAATTTTTAGAAATTCAAAGAACCTTTTCCAAATTAGATGAAGTTTTTTCAAATATATGAACTTCTTTTACCTGAGCCTTTTTTCAGAATCCATGAACATTTTTTAATTCACGATTTTTTTCGTTTTTGTTAATTTTTGAAAGAAAAAAATATGAATCCTTTTCTTGGTACACAAAAGTTTGAAATTAAACTACTTCGCGAAAAGAAAAAGGAGCACAACGATCCTTTTTCTTTTAGTGACAGACAATGATCGAAATCAGTAATTAAGGAGCACTATTTGCAAAGGTCACTTCCACCTTCTCAGGTTGCAACAAGGCGCGCTTGAAATTTTTCATTTTTCGTAGATCCGTATATTTAAGATGTTTTATCTTTTAAACAGTGCGTCCAAATCTCGGTTGATTCTGCGCGTCGAGATTTTCCAAACTAGATCCCATGTTGATAGGTTTTGATGAACTTTTTTTACGAAAAAAATACGAACGAAAAAAGCACATTTTTTCCTTTCCAAAATAGGCATGACTGTACCTCCGACGGAAGCAAATCCGTACCTCTACGAGAAATAAATCATGCCTTTCATGGAAGAAAAAAAATACGTTCAGTTTCAAGAGGCATGACCATGTTCTGATAGGCACGATCGTGCCTTTCACGAAAGCAAATTTGTTCCACGTATTTTCACGCAATTTTTTTAAAAAAATCCAAAACCTAAGAAAAAACAAAAAACCAAAAAAACAAGAAAATAATAATCTAAAAGCCAAAAACGCATGCAAAAAAATAGTAAGAGCTCCCAGAGCACGACAAGGCGGCGGCTGAGAGCACGCACGATCGACCTTTTCTAGAACAAACGATCGATCCATATGAGCATAGCGAGGCGACCGAGCGGTGGCCTATTTTTGGCCGACCCAGTGCGTGCAAGCGATGATTTCCTTAGCCGGCGCCCGACGCCGCCTAGTCGAGGAGCTCCTATATGGCGTTGCAGGCGCTCCTGGCGCTCGAAGATGATGCGAGTGGACCGGCCCACAAGACGCGCAGAGCAGGAAAGACTCACTACCAGTAGAGCTACCTGACGTTACTGATTAGGAACAACAGCAAAAACCAAATAACATTGGCGTCCGCTATTTTATCGCAATAGAACCATCCATCTATTGTATAGCTTCAGTTTTTTGAATTATACGGAAAGAAAATCGTGATTTTGGAAAAGTTCATGGATTTTGAGAAAAGATCACAAACCTCAAAAAAGTTCGTTGATTATAAAAAAAGTTCATCGAATTTGAAAAAAAATCATCAAATGTGAAAAAAGTTTATCGAAACTGAAAAAAAATCATTGAATTTGAAAAGACGTTCATTGATTTTTTAGAAAAAGTTCATCTAATTTTAAAAAAAGTTCATTAATTTTCAAATAAGTTCACCAAATTTGGAAAAAAGTTCATCGATTTGAAGAAGTTCATCGATTTTGAAAAATGTTCATCAAATCTGAAAAATGTTCATCGGATTTGAAACAAACATTCATTAGATTTGAAAAAGGAAAAACGGGAAAAAGGAGAAAGGAAGTTATAAAAGAAGGAAGAACTTGATGGTTATCAGATCGGGCTGTGTGGTGTGATGGTTACACGTTGTACATCGATGAAGAGGGGCGCAGGGTTCGATTCTTAACTAGCGAAGCTTCTTTTTGTCTATTAACAAAGAAAAGGAAACACCAGTCGCAAAAAAGAAAACGCCATATGGGTCGGTCCAGCACGGGGCGCTCCTGGCGCCTGTTAGCAAACGGGCTAACGGGCGCCTGCAACGCCAAATAGGATACGCCGACTAGTCGCACCCAAGACGCAGGTCTACTGCCCGCCTAAGGAAGCGTTAATTTGGGTTGAGATGTGGCCCATAGCAACGAAGTACTAAGACGGACTTAGTACAGAGATTGGGAGATTCTCAGAAAAAAAAAGTACAGAGATCGGGAACCCCAAAAAAGAATGAGATCGAAACGGGCGAAAGAGATCGAGAGATCCTAACGGGCGCTTTCAGCGCCCGTAGCGAGTTCTGGCACCTACGTACATATTGAGTGGAGTAAAATGCACTAGCAGTCATTGAACTTACCTTGGTAGCTCACTTTGGCCATTGTATTTAAGAATACGACCAATACGGTTATTATATATGACTTACGGTGATTATACGGTCACTGACTCAGCATATAGCTCTGTATTTTGTCTAGTTGACCGGTCAAATAGTCCACATGCGCCACGCCAGCTTGTGTTTTGTCCCTATCTATCTATGCAGGCCCACATGTCAGCTTGCGTTTAGTAGGCTAACTCGTATCGGTTGGAATCAAACCACGAACCAGTCGCCGCAAGCCGTACGAGCTAGCCAACTGAACACAAACTTCTTTTTATATACTTCTGTGATGCACACATTGGCACACAGCATGCACAATGCGCAGAACACACACTAGCACTCGCTGCAAGTGTGCAAACACTCATGCTCATGCTGTCACACATAACCGCTCTCCTCTAGGTAATTCATGCACATCGCCTCTCAACCAGAGTCTTGTTCATGGCGCCAGCGGCGAGCCCGCCACCTGTGCGATGGAGGGTACTGTCTCATGTGCTATTGATCCCAAGTTTCCGAAGGGTGATGAGGAGAAGCCCAAGTGTAGGACCTTGAAGTATGTCTAGAGGGGAGATGATTAGACTACTTGACCAATAAAAACTTAACATTTTCCCAATTTTAGAGTTTGGCAGATTTTAGCTACTTTAGGACAAGTCAAGCAATCATCACACTATTCAAGCAAGCATGCAAAGAGTATATAGGCAGCGGAAATTAAAGCATGAAACTTGCAAGAAAGTAAAGGGAAGGGTTTGGAGGATTCAAACGCAATTGGAGACATGGATGTTTTTGGCGTGGTTCCGATAGGTGGTGCTATCGTACATCCACGTTGATGGAGACTTCAACCCACGAAGGGTAACGGTTGCGCGAGTCCACGGAGGGCTCCACCCACGAAGGGTCCACGAAGAAGCAACCTTGTCTATCCCACCATGGCCGTCGCCCACGAAGGACTTGCCTCACTAGTGGTAGATCTTCATGAAGTACACGATCTCCTTGCCCTTACAAACTCCTTGGTTCAACTCCACAATCTTGTCGGAGGCTCCCAAGTGACACCTAGCCAATCTAGGAGACACCACTCTCCAAGAAGTAACAAATGGTGCATTGATGATGAACTCCTTGCTCTTGTGCTTCAAATGATAGTCTCCCCAACACTCAACTTTCTCTCATAGGTTTTGGATCTGGTGGAAAGAAGATTTGAGTGGAAAGCAACTTGGGGAAGGCTAGAGATCAAGATTCATATGGTAGGAATGGAATATCTTGGCCTCAACACATGAGTAGGTGGTTCTCTCTCAGAAATGGTAAGTTGGAAGTGTAGGTTTGTTCTGATGGCTCTCTCATCGAATGAAGAGAAGGTGGAGGGGTATATATAGCCTCCACACAAAATCTAACCGTTACACACAATTTACCAAACTCGGTGGGACCGATTCAACAGACTCGGTCGGACCGATTTAGTGAATCTAGTGACCGTTAGTGATTTTCGGTGGGACTGACATGCATCTCGGTGAGACCGATTCAGTTAGGGTTAGGGCATAACATAATCTCGGTAAGACCGATTACACAAACTCGGTGAGACCGATTTGGTAATAAGTTTTCCAGAGAGTTGGTCAGGTAAACTCGGTGGGACCGATTTGCTCTTTTCGGTGAGACCGAAATGTTACAAAAAGGAAACAGAGAGTTTACATTGCAATCTCGGTGGGACCGACGCTCACTTCGGTTAGACCGAAACGTTACATAGGGAAACAGAGAGATTACAATCCCATCTCGGTGAGACCGAGATCACTATCAGTAAGAGCAATTTGCTTTGGGTTTGTGGCAGTGGCTATGACTTTTGGAATCGGTGGCGCCGGATAGGAAGAATCGGTGTGACCGATTTTGGCTTTGGGTTTAAGTCATTTGTGGATGTGGGAAAGTAGCTGAGGGTTTTGGAGCATATCACTAAGCACATGAAGCAAGAGGCTCATTAAGCAACACGTCATCCCTCCTTGATAGTATTGGCTTTTCCTATAGACTCAATGTGACCTTGGATCACTAAAATATAAAATGAAGAGTCTTGAGCTTTTGAGCTTGAGCCAATCCTTTGTTCTTAGTATTTTGAGGGATCCACTTTCATCATCCATGCCATGCCATTCATTGAGCTTTCCTGAAATAATAGTCTTGGAATAGCATTAGATCAATGAGCTATATGTTGTTATGAATTACCAAAACCACCTAGGGATAGTTGCACTTTCAATCTTCCCCTTTTTGGTAATTGATGACAACATATAGATCAAAGCTTCGACAAATGATAATAAGATTGAATAACATCGTCGCTTTGAGAAGTATGTGATAAGCAAGAGCTCCCCCTAAATTTGTGCATCGTTTAAGATTTGCTTTGGACTGCAAATGCACAATGAATTAGGCTCATGGGTTACTCTTCCATGTCACATACATCTTGGTGGAGCGCTCAAAATAATAAACATTGAATACATGCACTCATCATCAAGCATAGTGAATGATCACATAAGATAGATAGGATAATATCATCAAACATGCATAAGTGTAGCTTATGATCAAACACATGATCATCAATGTCTCACAAGCATAGTATCACAAGCAAACAAAAGCAAACAAGTTTAACCACCAAATCAAAGCAAGAGAGAACAAAAGCAACACTCTCTCTCTCGAAGCCTATGATCTATACATTTTTCTCCGCCTTTGGCAACAAGTTACCAAAAAGTTCATAGAAAATGCATAGTGCTAGATCAACTCTCAGGCTTGATCTTCTGGTGGTGGTGTCCTGATAATTCCAAGGACGAAAGCTTCAGTTGAAGTAGAGGGTGCTGGAGTGGATGCTGGAGCTGGTTGCACTGGAACTGAAGGGGCAGTAGCTGGTGCTGAAGTTGTTGCTCTAGTGTCTGTCACTGGCACTGCAACTGACCTCTGGGCTCTGGGCACTCTGGCAAACACATTAGTTGTAGTCTTGCCCTGCCTCTCCTGCAAATCATCCTGCAGTTGCTCCACAACTGACTGAATCTCAGTTACTTTGACATCAAGGTCATGGAATTTGAGTTCCATGATTCTCTCCAAGCTCTCCCGATTCTGAGTTAGGGTGGTTAGTCCCTTCTCAATCCTCAGTGTAGATGCTATCAAGTAACCAAGTTGCTCATGTTTGTTCTTCAAGAAATATTCAGATGCCTCCTCTTGAGTTGGCATCCTGGCAGCCTTCTCCTTCTTTGCCTTCTCCTTCTTCTCTTGAGCTTGAACTGATGATGGGTCATTATCATTCATGACAACCTCATTGTCCTCAAAGTCTGGATAAAGTGGAAAGTGTTCCTTATCCAATTGATATTTCCCTGTGCCCATCTTTGAGTTGATCAATTCCTGAATCTGAGGTGCATATCCACAGCTCCTCTTCTGATCTGCTGCAGTCCTCTTAATTGTTTCAATCATAAGGCTCATGACTTTAAACTTTTGTGGCACATCAAACACATGCAACATATTGATGGCATGCCCTCTGATCATGTTATGGTCACCAGACTTGGGCAACAAAGTATGCCTCAGAATCCAATTGATTGTTGGCAACCCTGACAGCAGAAAATGAACTGATCCAAACTTGTGAGTCTCAACTGCCTTGTCTGGGATCTCCTTGTACATGTGAGCCATGGAATTGTGATCCATCTTCTTCTTTGCATAGATATCCAGATCATCCTCATTTTCCTTAGGGGCATTTATCAGACTTGCCCATTCTTCAACAGTGGATTGGTACCTTGTACCTTCAGACATCCAAACAATTCTTCCATCTGGGTAAAAGTGTGTTGTGGAGTAGAATTGCATGATAAGTTCATCATTCCAGTGAGTGAACTTTTGTCCAACAAAATCAGCAACTCCACAAGCAACAAAGTTGTCTTGCACTCCAGGATAGTGCTCTTCATTGTCCTTGATGTAGGTCCAGTCGACCCACCTCATGTCACAAACTATGGGATTCTTATCCAACAGAATTGTCTCATAGAAGTCCTGCTGTTCCTTTGTATGGAACCTGTAATCAACAGCTGTTGTTCTCCTTGAGGCATATGGATCTTCCATCCTCCACAACCTCAGCCCTGAATCCTTCCCGATCCTCATGTCCTCAACCACAGGATGGGCATCATTGTGGTCTGGTATATTGGGCTTGAGCTTCCTTAGGACCTGTCCTTCTTCATCTTCTTCTTCAGCAACATTTGGCACTGGGGCCTTGTTCTTCTCAGCAGCTGGAATACTCCTAGTATTTCTCTTTGGAACTTGCTTGGCCTTGGAGGTAGCTTTGGGTGATTCCTTGGGCTTAGATGTTGCAGCCCCTGACCTTATAGCATCACCCATAAGCTTAGGTGCCTTAGGTGCTGGTGCAGCGACCTCTTCCTCTTCTGAATCTCTTCTCATAGAGGGCTTTCCAAGAACCTGGGCAGTTGTGGTTCTTGCTCTCTTCTTCTTCTTGTCCCGAGCACCTTCATCCTATGATTCTATTGTGAACTTCATTGTCTCTCGAGTGGGAACTTTCTGAGATTTGGAAGTTGTGACTTTCTTTGCAGGTGCCTCTTTGGGTTCAGTCTGTTCTGGCACTTGAGTGGACTTTCTGGCCTTGGGCATTGGTGTCCTCTTAGCAGGAACTTTCTTGTTGAGCCCTGGCTTTGTATTCTTTGCTGAGCCATATTCCTTCTTGAGCACTACTTTCTTGGAAGTAGCCTCATCTTCTTCAGCTTTATAGTCCTCATCCTCTGAGTCTGAAGTTCTCTTCCTCCTTTGCCTGGTAGCAGCCTTGGGCAGGTTGCTATGAGTGCTTCTGCTCCCTTCATCTGTAGTTGAGGGACTAGTGCCCTCACTCAAGTCCATCTGCTCTTCTAACCTGTTTTGGCTGTCACTCTGGTCTGACATGCTGCAAAAGCTGACTGCTGACCCTGTGAAGAGTTGTAGATGAGATAGGATAGATAAGCATCACAAAATGCAGAGATTTTTGCAAAAGAATGATTCAAAAATTCAGTTTTAGTTTTCCACAGAAAGCATTTCGGATCAACCGATTTTCAAACTCGGTGATACCGAATCAGTTTTGGAACCTAAACTGATGAACTCGGTTGGACCGAGTCACAGTTCGGTGGCACCGAGACTGCTAGGGTTTCACAGAATCCTAAAATCGGTCGCACCGATTAGTAATTCTCGGTCAGACCAAGAGTCACTAGTGCAATGGCATAAGCCAAATCGGTGAGACCGAGTTTTTCAACTCGGTGGGTCCGATATGGTTTTGGCGGAAACCTAACCCTAAAAATTTGAATCTCATCTAATCTACGGACTACTTTGGCTGGATAGGAGTGTTTCAATCGTGGAAGGATTCAATAAGAATACAATGTGCTAGGAATCAGACGTGGATAGCACAAAGATCGAGTCCATACCCTAGCTTGGCGGTGGACTCGCTACGGCGGCAATGGCGGGGGCGAAATCCGTTGACGGCGGCGGAGACCAGCGACAGGAGGCTGCTGGCGATGAGGAGACGATCCGGAGACCTTCAATGGAAGAGCGAGCTATTGCGCGGGCGAAGGGGTTTCGGAGAAATTTCCAAAATTTTGCCCGTGACTATATATAGCCCCACCCTGTCGGTGTGACCGAGTGGAACAACTCGGTGGCACCGAGATGCATAACTGTGTTCAGTTATAACAAATCAGTGAGACCAAAAAGTTCAAATCGGTTGCACCGAGATTGAAAACTCAGATCAACTTGGTGATCTCGGTAGGACCGAAATGGAAGAATCGGTCAGACCGAGAATCACAAAGAAGTTTTGGAAGTTTAAGTCTATGACGAATCGGGGACTCCGAGTGCTCCTCACACAGAGAGGTTTAAATCTGACTTGATCAAATTTTGTGATGTAGCATGAGTAGAGTTTGAGATGAGAAAAGCATAGATAGCTAAAGAAGGTTCTTAGGCATTCTTGTCCATCCACTTGGCACAAAGAAAATAATCCAAACAATCAAAACAACAAGTGGATGTCCTTGAATGAGTAAAATATGCACCAACATGCTCACACAATAAGATGGCAAATGAAATATGCGGCAAAGCATGCACAACCAATTTTAGCATCTATCAAACAATTGGTGATGACTAGGTCATCTATATATGAGTATATTGACTTAGGAGTCAAATGAGAACATTTGATCATAGGTCATACTCATCGTTTAAGCTCAAGTGGGGTTACCACTTTTACATAATGCATTAATGTGTTCACACCATTAGAGTTGCATTGACTCAATTCTTAGAGTTAAGCTCCCCCTAGATGTGAGATCCCCCCTTAGAGGAATGAACTAACCTTGGGTTTTGTCGATGATGACTTCATGTAGGTGTTGAAGATGTAGATGCTCAATGTTGATGTAGATCATTTGGAGCAATCCTTTGGAGTGAGTTGCACTTTCAACTTACCTACATGGGTTAGTCCCACAAGGAACAAACAAGAATATCCATAGACATAGAGTGATGCACACACACACAAGATGATGTCCATGAAATCATTAGGTTACCTTGTCCCTTGTCTTACCAACATGAGGGTTTGTTACTCCTTAAACTATTGCAAGATGTGGAAGTTGATTGCACTTGTTCTTGCCAAAATGATAAGAGTGAAAAATGTTGGCGGAGTCACCCTCAAGAACTCTCTAGTTCTTCTTCTTCGGGATCCACATCATCTTGATGGGAATCCTTGGAGTTGTAGTTGTACTTGATGAAGTAGAACTTGATGTAGTCTTGGGAGCCCACTTGAACGAGGCTTTAGGTGCTTCTTCAAATGCATCAATCTCTTCTTGAAGCTTGTCCTTGTCTTTGTTCTTGTGGTCTTGTGGTGGAAGATCATCTTGAGCTTGTGTTCCCTTGAAGGAAGTAGGATCATACTTCTCTTGTTGAGGAACAAACTTCGTCTTGGGGTATTGATCTTCTTCCCACTCAACTCCATTGGCATTGAACTTTCGTTCAAAACCAACACCTTGATTCTTCCGGTGCCTTCCTTGCTTGCGTGCAATTTCCTCGAATTGCTTACTCTCGACAAGGCTCTTGTAAACACCTTTCTCTATAATTCCCTTCAATAAGCTATTTTCTTGCTCAAGCGTAACTTGGCTAAGAGAATCATTAGTGGAATCAAGAGAACTACTAGAAGCAACAATATTGGATTTGACATTGTTATTGTTACTACTAGAGGAAGTATCTTTCTTGTACTTGTTACTAGGCTTGACTTGAGGCATGTAAGTGGATAAGAGTAAACGCTTGGCAATGTAAGAAGAGCTTTTCTTACGGAGATCATCATTGATTGCTTTTAAGAACTCATGCTCTTGCTCAAGATTGAGCTTTTCAAAGCGTAACTTCTCACGAGCCCTTCAAAGTTCTCGATGATCTTCGTAGATAGTTTCATGAGCTAACTTAAGAGAGTTTAGTTCTTTAGTTAGAAGCTCAATCTTCTCCTTATCATTGTCATTCGTTTTATCTTGATTAGCATGATTAATTGATGTTTCATCATAGTATTCATCACTAGAGTTGTAAACAAGTAAATCATCATCCACAAGCAAGTCATCTTCATCACTATTGAAATCAACATACTCAGGATGTGTTACCTTTGGACCTTTGGCCATGAAGCATCTTCCAACACCTTCATTTGGTGAATCAAATATGTCGTAGGAGTTGGTTGACACAATTGCTAGACCGGCAAAACCTTCATCTTGAGTATATTCGGAGTCGGAGTGATAGCTTCTCTCGGAGTGATTGTCGGAGTCGGAGCCGGATACCCATTCACCAACATGAGCTTGATGTCTTCATTTTGTGTAGCTCCTTGATGACTTGTCCTTCCTTTCTGAATCCTTGCTTCTCCGTGAGGGTCTTCGTTCATAACGATCATCTCTACTCCTCCTCTCTCTTGGTGGTGATTCTTCTCTTTTGCTTCTTGTTCTTGGAGACTCTTCTCTTCTTTTGTAGGGTGCTGTACACTCATTGGAATAGTGTCCGGGTCTCCCACAATTGTAGCAATTGCGCTCTCGACTAGAAGATCTTTTGTCATTGTAAGACCTTGACTTGGAGCTTCTTTCTTTGCTTCTACTCTTGTAGAATTTGTTGAAGTTCTTCACCATTAAGCTCAATTCTTCATTGAAGGTTTGTTTCTCACTTGATGATGTGGGGGCTTCACTTGAGGCTTTGTAAGCACCACTTGACTTGTTGTCAAGTTCCTCCTTATCCTTGAGTGACATCTCATGAGCAACAATTCTTCCAATGACTTCCGTTGGCTTGAGGTCTTTGTAGTTTGGCATCATTTGGATCAACGTGCACACGGTACCATACTTTCCATCCAATGCTCTTAGGATCTTCTTAATGAAAAATTTGTCGGTCATCTCTTCACTCCCTAGGCCGGCAATCTCATTTGTGATAAGTGCAAGCCTAGAGTACATTTCAGCGACACCTTCACCATATTTCATTTCGAACTTGTCAAGCTGACTTTGGAGCACATCCAACTTGGATTCCTTGACGGATTCGGTACCTTCATCATATCAATCAAAGTATCCCAAATTTCCTTTGCATTTTCAAGGCGGCTGATTTTGTTGAATTCTTCGGGGCACAATCCGTTGAAGATGATATCACAAGCTTGAGCGTTGTATTGCAGCATCTTCAATTCTTCCGCATTAGCTTCACGGTTCGGTTCTCTCCCATCAAAGAATTCACCTTGCAAGCCAATACAAATAATTGCCCAAACGGAGGGGTTATGTCCAAGAATATGCATTTTCATCTTATGCTTCCAACTAGCAAAATTAGTACCATCAAAGTAAGGACCTCTACGGTGATAATTTCCCTCGCTAGATGCCACACTCTCCTAGGTTGTGAAACCAAGGCTATGACCACCAAAAGCTATGGAAATCAAAGCAAATGGAGACCAAAGCTCTGATACCACTTGTAGGACCTTGAAGTATGTCTAGAGGGGGGTGATTAGACTACTTGACCAATAAAAACTAAACCTTTTCCCAATTTTAGAGTTTGGCAGATTTTAGCTACTTTAGGACAAGTCAAGCAATCATCACACTATTCAAGCAAACATGCAAAGAGTATATAGGCAACGGAAATTAACGCATGAAACTTGCAAGACAGTAAAGGGAAGGGTTTGGAGGATTCAAACGCAATTGGAGACGCAGATGTTTTTGGCGTGGTGCTATCGTACATCCACGTTGATGGAGACTTCAACCCACGAAGGGTAACGGTTGCGCGAGTCCACGGACGGCTCCACCCACGAAGGGTCCACAAAGAAGCAACCTTGTCTATCCCACCATGGCCGTCGCCCACGAAGGACTTGCCTCACTAGCGGTAGATCTTCACGAAGTAGGCGATCTCCTTGCCCTTACAAACTCCTTGGTTCAACTCCACAATCTTGTCAGAGGCTCCCAAGTGACACCTAGCCAATCTAGGAGACACCACTCTCCAATAAGTAACAAATGGTGCGTTGATGATGAACTCCTTGCTCTTGTGCTTCAAATGATAGTCTCCCCAACACTCAACTCTCTCTCATAGGTTTTGGATCTGGTGGAAAGAAGATTTGAGTGGAATGCAACTTGGGGAAGGCTAGAGATCAAGATTCATATGGTAGGAATGGAATATCTTGGCCTCAACACATGAGTAGGTGATTCTCTCTCAGAAATGGTAAGTTGGAAGTGTAGGTTTGTTCTGATGGCTCTCTCACCGAATGAAGAGGACGTGGAGGGGTATATATAGCCTCCACACAAAATCTAACCGTTACACACAATTTACCAAACTCGGTGGGACCGATTCAACAGACTCGGTCGGACCGATTTAGTAAATCTAGTGACCGTTAGTGATTTTCGGTGGGACTGACATGCATCTCGGTGAGACCGATTCAGTTAGGGTTAGGGCATAACGTAATCTCGGTAAGACTGATTACTCAAACTCGGTGAGACCGATTTGGTAATAAGCTTTCCAGAGAGTTGGTCAGGTAAACTCGGTGGGACCGATTTGCTCTTTTCGGTGAGACCGAAATGTTACAAAAAGGAAACAGAGAGTTTACATTGCAATCTCGGTGGGACCGACGCTCACTTCGGTTAGACCAAAACGTTACAAAGGGAAACAGAGAGATTACAATCCCATCTCGGTGAGACCGAGATCCCTATCGATAAGACCAATTTTCTTAGGGTTTGTGGCAGTGGCTATGACTTTTGGAATCGGTGGCGCCGGATAGGAAGAATCGGTGTGACCGATTTTGGCTTTGGGTTTAAGTCATTTGTGGATGTGGGAAAGTAGCTGAGGGTTTTGGAGCATATCACTAAGCACATGAAGCAAGAGGCTCATTAAGCAACACCTCATCCCTCCTTGATAGTATTGGCTTTTCCTATAGACTTAATGTGATCTTGGATCACTAAAATATAAAATGAAGAGTCTTGAGCTTTTGATCTTGAGCCAATCCTTGGTTCTTAGTATTTTGAGGGATCTACTTTCATCATCCATGCCATGCCATTCATTGAGCTTTCCTGAAATAATAGTCTTGGAATAGCATTAGCTCAATGAGCTATATGTTGTTATGAATTACCAAAACCACCTAGGGATAGTTGCACTTTCACCAGGAGACCCTGGAAACAGAAAAATTATCCTACTTCGGCGGTCCATAGAAGTGCTAGGGTTAAGCTTAAGAAAAAATTCCATGATGAACTATGGAAGGAATCTTTTGGAATAGCAGAGGTCTAGCTGACTTGGCTAAACAAAGGTTCTTGGCAGAGATAATGATTGAGCAAAATTTAAATTTTATTGCACTACTCAGAACACGAAGGGATAATTTCACCTCACAGTTCCTTGCAACTTTATCCGTAGGAATAGATTTCAATTGGCATGTCTAACCTCCTAGAGGAAGATCTAGTGGGATATTACTAGGGATTCGGTGTGAAACACTTGAGGTGCTTAACATGGTTCAGGGGGATTTTGTGGTCAAGTTTCGGGTGAGATTGAAAGTAGATGGCTTCAAATGGGCTCTCGTTGCCATTTATGGGGCAACACAATCCGAACTTAAACCGGAGTTTTTAGCCAACTTGGTGCGGATCTGTGGAGATGAGACTCTTCCAATCCTAGTCGGAGGGGATTTTTATATAATTCAGAGGAGAGATGAAGAAAACAATGGACGTTGGTCTATGATGTTTAACATGATTATTGAGAGTCTTAATTTGAGAGAAATTGAGCTAACCGGTAGACAATTTACATGGCCCAATTTGTTGCCCACTCCAACTTATGAGAAGTTGGATAGGGTGCTCGTTAGTGTGGAATGGGAACAAAAGTACCCATTAGTGTTGGTACATGCTATTGATAACCCACAAGTATAGGAGATCACAACAGTTTTCAAGGGTAGAGTATTCAACCCAAATTTATTGATTCGACACAAGGCGAGCCAAAGAATATTCTCAAGTATTAGCAGTTGAGTTGTCAATTCAACCACACCTGGATAACTTAGTATCTGCAGCAAAGTATTTTAGTAGCAAAGTAGTATGATAGTAATGGTAACAATGGCAAAAGTAAAGATAGCAGTTTTGTAGTAATTGTAACAGTAGCAACGGAAAAGTAAATAAGCAAAGCACAATAAGTGAAAAGCTCGTAGGCATTGGATCAATGATGGATAATTATGTCGGATGCGATTCCTCATGTAATAGTTATAACATAGGGTGACACATAACTAGCTCTAGTTCATCAATGTAATGTAGGCATGTATTCCGAATATAGTCATACGTGCTTATGGAAAAGAACTTGCATGACATCTTTTGTCCTACCCTCCCGTGGCAGCGGGGTCCTAGTAGAAACTAAGGGATATTAAGGCCTCCTTTTAATAGAGAATCGGACCAAAGCATTAACACATATTGAATACATGAACTCCTCAAACTACGTTCATCACCGAGAAGTATCACGATCATTGTCACTTCGGGGTTGTCGGATCATAACACATAATAGGTGATTATAGACTTGCAAGATTCGATCAAGAACACACATATATTCATGAAAACATAATAGGTTCAGATCTGAAATCATGGCACTCGGGCCCTAGTGACAAGCATTAAGCATAGCAAAGTCATAGCAACATTAATCTCAGAACATAGTGGATACTAGGGATCAAACCCTAACAAAACTCACTTGATTACATGGTAAATCTCATCCAACCCATCACCGTCCAGCAAGCCTAGATGGAATTACTCAGCACGGCGGTGAGCATCATGAAATTGGTGATGGAGGCTGGTTGATGATGACGACAACGACGAATGCCCCTCTCCGAAGCCCCAAACGGACTCCAGATCAGCCCTCCTGAGAGAGATTAGGGCTTGGCAGTGGCTCCGTATCGTAAAACGTGTTGAAACTTTCTCTCTGGTTTTTTCTCCGTGAAATGGAATATATAGAGTTGGAGTTGAGGTCGATGGAGCATCAGGGAGCCCATGAGACAGGGGGCGCGCCCAAGGGGAGGGGGCGCGCCCCCACCCTCATGGACAGGGTGTGGGCCCCTTGGCCTTGATTCTTTCACCGGTATTTTTTATATTTTTCAAAAGTTATCTCCATAGATTTTTAGGTCATTCCGAGAACTTTTGTTTTCTGCACAATAAACAACACCATGGCAGTTCTGCTGAAAACAGCATCAGTCCGGGTTAGTTTCATTCATCATGCAAGTTAGAGTCCAAAACAAGGGCAAAAGTGTTTGGAAAAGTAGATACGCTGGAGACGTATCAACTTCCCCAAGCTTAAACCTTTGCTTGTCCTCAAGCAATTCAGTTGATAAACTAAAAGTGATAAAGAAAAACTTTTACAAACTATGTTTGCTCTTGTTGTTGTAAACATGTAAAGCCAGCATTCAAGTTTTCAGCAAAGATTATGAACTAACCATATTCACAATAACACTTAGGTGTCATGTTTACTCATATCAATGGCATAATCAACTAGCGAGCAATAATAATAAATCTCGGATGACAACACTTTTTCAAAAAATCATAATATGATATAACAAGATGGTATCTCGCTAGCCCCTTCTGAGACTGCAAAACATAAATGCAGAGCACCTTTAAAGATTAAGGACCGACTAAACATTGTAATTCATGGTAAAAGAGATCCAGTCAAGTCATACCCAATATAAACTAAAAGTAATACATGCAAATGATAGTGTGCTCTCCAGTGGGTGCTTTTTAATAAGAAGGTGATGACTCAACATAAAAGTAAATAGATAGGCCCTTTGCAGAGGGAAGCAGGGATTTGTAGAGGTGCCAGAGCTCGATTTTAAAATAGATATCAATAACATTTTGAGAGGTATACTTTCACAGTCAACGCAACAATTATGAGATGGCGATATCTTCCATGCTACATACATTATAGGCGGTTCCCAAATAGAATGGTAAAAGTTTATACTCCCCCACCACCAACAAGCACACTCCACGGCCATCCGAAACAACGGGGTACCGTCCATACCAACAATAGTCCTGGGGGAGTTTTGTTTTAATTATTTTGATTTGCTTTGATCTTTTTGATCATGGGACTGGGCATCCCGGCTACCAGCCATTTTCTCGTGAATGAGGAGCGGAGTCCACTCCCCTTGAGAATAACCCACCTAGCATGGAAGATACAGACATCCCTAGTTGAAACATGAGTTGCTCGAGCATACAAAACATAATTTCATTTGAAGGTTTGGAGTTTGGCACATACAAATTTACTTGGAACGACAGGTAAATACCACATATAGGAAGGTATGGTGAACTCGTATGGAATAACTTTGGGGTTTATGGAGTTTGGATGCACAAGCAGTATTCCCGCTTAGTACAGGTGAAGGCTAGCATAAGACTGGGAAGTGACCAACTGAGAGAGCGACAACAGTCATGAACATCCATTAAAATTAATCAACACCGAGTGCAAGCATGAGTAGGATATAATCCACCATGAACATAAATATCGTGAAGGCTATGTTGATTTGGTTCAACTACATGCATGAACATGTGCCAAGTCAAGTCACTCGAATCATTCAATGGAGGATACCATCCCATCATACCACATCACAATCGTTTTAATAGCATGTTGGCAAGAAAGGTGAACCATTATAAGCTCCTAGCTAATTAAGCATGGCATAAGTAACTATAATCTCTAAATGTCATTGCAAACATGTTTATTCATAATAGCCTAAATCAGGGATGATGAACTCATCATATTCACAAAAACAAAAGAGGTCGAGTTCATACCAGCTTTTCTCATCTCAATCATCCATCATATATCGTCATTATTGCCTTTCACTTGCACGACCGAACGGTGTGTATAATAATAGTGCACGTGCATTGGACTAAGCTGGAATCTGCAAGCATTCAATTCAAGGGAGAAGACAAGGTAATATGGGCTCTAAGATAAATCAATAATCATGCATATGAGAGCCACTAAGCAATTTCATTATGGTCTTCTCCTCTCGACCCCCAAAGGAAAGAAAAGAAATAAAACTATTTACATGGGAAAGCTCCCAACAAGCAAAAAGAAGAACAAGAAATCTTTTTGGGTTTTCTTTTTAATTACTACTACAAGCATGGAAATTAAACTAACTATTTTTTTGGTTTTCTTAAGGTTTATCAAACACACAAGAAGAAAGCTAAAAAAATACATTAAACTAGCATGGATAATACAATGAAAGAGTATGAGCACCAACAACTAGAATAGTGTGTGAACATGAATGTAAAGTCGGTGAGAAATACTTACTCCCCCAAGCTTAGGCTTTTGGCCTAAGTTGGTCTAATGCCAAGGATAGCCTGGCTGATATCCGAAGTTATAACCGGGGTCGTACTGAGATGCAGCAGCCAATGCCTCCTGAGCTGCCGCATGTTGGCGAGCTTCCTCCGCTCTCTTCTCGTGTTCGACTGCCTCCTCCCTGGTGACAACATATCTTCGTTTTGCCTGGCAATCAAAAAGGGAAGGAGCAGGGAGAGTAACATGGACAGTGCGACGTCTGTCAAAGATTAGTCGATACTAGAGGAATTGTTCATTCCTCACAAGAAAATGATGCCTAACCATAGCATCAAAATCTAAATAAGCAGCAGGCAAATCTATATCACCCTCACGTGGGGATATACCAAGATAATTAGCAGCATGGGTCACATAAATTCCTCCAAACAAATCTCCAGATATACCATTATTATGCAACCTACGTGCAACTATTTCCCCCAAGTTGTAATCTCTTTTACCTAATACAGCACTCTTGAGGACACGAAGATCAGGGACACACATGTGACATGCTTCATCTTTACCGTTAATGCATCTACCAATGAAGAGAGCAAAATAATGTATAGCAGGAAAATGAATGCTCCCTATGGTAGCTTGTGCTATATCCCTAGATTCTCCCACAATGATACTAGCAAGGAAGTCTTTATATTCAGATTTGTGGGGTTCATGAACATTGCCCCAATGCGGGAGTTTGCTAGCAGTAGTAAAATCTTCTAGGTCCATGGTATAAGATTCATCATAAATATCAAACAGGACATTTTGAGAATTACGTGAAGATGTAAATTTAAACCTTCTCACGAATGAATCAGTCAATTGGTAGTATTGGGGACACTTATCTTGTATGAAGTCCTCCAGATCGGCATTACGCACATACGCGTCAAATTCATCCTTGATGCCTGCATTAACCATAAACTCGTCTGACGGCCATTCACAAGACCGCACCTCAACTTCCCTTGGTGGTTCATCGTCTTGCTCACGCATAGCATGCGTGGGTCCTCTCTTTGTTGAGGAACCACCTTGGTACATTTTCCTGGACATATTTCTTCCTCTGAAAAATTTCTAAAATTTTTAGTAACTTCAAAATAAAAGTGAATCAAACTAAACAAGATTGATAGCAACTACTCCCACAAGTGCCTAGAGCCTATATCATGCATTAGAATTACTTGGGACCTCATAAATTTGACATGCAAGCTCAAGAACAGGGTCACCTAGGCAGCAAAAATTTGCAATGAATAAAGCACTAGAACAAAAACTAATTGGATCGTTGGAGGAGTCACATACCAACCAACAATCTCCCAAAGCAGTTTTGTGAATGGAGCTTTGAGCAAGGAGATCCAAAATCGCAGCAAAATGAGCTAGAACTGGATGGGGATTTTTTTGGGGGAGGAAGATGGAGTGTGTGGGTGCAGGAATAAGTGGAGGGGGGCCATCGTCAGCCCATGAGACAGGGGGGCACGCCCTCCACCCT